>NC_045435.1:185078685-185094318 GCF_002776525.5 Piliocolobus tephrosceles | reverse complement strand
CAACCTGAACTTAAGCAGGGGCAGCAGGTCTCCAGAATCTCAGCTCTTAACCACTGCATAGAATCACAGTCAGGAAAACATCAAAGTCACTGAAGTAAGAGGAAAAAATGAAAATAAAACCCAAAGTAAGATCATGACAGTGGGAACAGAAAAAGTTAGGTTTGAGAAATGTGGCAAAGATTGACTTGATTGAATTTGACAACCTCATTAGATTTGGGGTCGGTGGGGAGAAAGAAGTCAAAAATGACTGATTTTTTAAGCCTGCATAATTGGAAAGATAATGAGGCCATCCTCATAAATAAAGACATAAGAAGAGAAGCAAGCTGTTAAGGAAGCAAGATATCGGGGAAAGATGATGAGTCTGAGATGCCTGTGGGGTATACAGGTGGAGACAGCCATGGGGAAGAAGAGCAGGTGCAGTGTGTTTCCCATCACTCAGCAACCAGACAAGCTAAAGGTCCAATCAGCTTTTTTCAGCCCAGGTTTTTACTGTCTTAGACTTACCCTCTAATACACAGTACATCAGTGAGTGACACATGATAAAATTTTCCATAAATGCTTTCAGGGAGGAAAGGCTCACGTGCAGATACAGGCAGCCATAAACTCAGTCACCTCATAAGCTGGAATCTTGCAAAACCATCTAAAGCGGATTATTTTCAAAACTCACATTATTAGGCACAAATCAGTGGCTTGGGATGGATGTAGTAACAGCTGAGTAATTTCTTTCTTCCTTGCAGCAAGCTGCCCTTACAAAGGTTAATTTGCTTCTGCATGCTAATGAAGTCTATTTCAAGTTTTGAAACTGCAACTTAGCTCAAAATGATACTGTTTGCCCAGAGTTAGGCTTAGAGGACCTTTGACCGGGCTTACGTGGGAAGAGAAAAGAAAGGCAAAAGGGGACATTGGAAAGAGGAGTCAACGGTTGGCTGGAGTTAAGAAGAGATACAATGTAAAAGCCCCAAGGTCCTATCCAAAGCTGAATATGCTTCAGTTACTGGTTTATGATCAGGATAGTGATCGGGTTTATACCTTTAAAAAATAACATATCATCCCAAAATTAGATGGTGAATAGTACATATATATAGCTTTTCTTAGTCATCCAATGTACTATAATATTCATTCCTCTTCTCCTGCAATGTACATTGACCTTTGAAGTTTTGTTTTTACTTCTCACAGCAATCTCACTACACATTGCAGAAAAAATTCCTAAACAGTATATATACACTTGGCTATAATAGTTTATCACAAATAGCAACATCTTTTTACATACAATGTTACACATTTTTAAAAAGTGAAGCAACTACATTATCGATCTGAATCTAAACATTTTGAAAACTAGTTTTATTATTTAGCTAAATTTTGGTTGTGTACGCACACACAACCATACATACACAACCATATACACACGTATATTTTCTCTCCTCTCTTTTTCCTCTCTCTCTTTTCTCCCTCACTGTCTCAGACATAAACTTTCTGTTAAAAATTTAAATGTTTTAAATTTTAAAATTATTAATTTAATTTTTTTTTTAATTTCACAATTTTAAAGTTGGGTGATAAAGTCATTTCATCATTACAAACTCAATTCTCAATGTTTTCCCAAATTCCCACCTAAAACGTTCTTTCACTAAAAATCACACCTTAGAATTGGTGGAAAATAGGCAAAAAATAAACACATTTGAGTTTTGTTGAAAGAGTGGCCTTTTTATTGCAAATGCTGGTATTTAAGCATCATTAGAAAAATCCAGTGATTCTTCTCGGCAATATTAACTCGGCATTTTTAAAGAAACAGTTACTGTGTGTGCAACCTTTTTTCTTTAGCCATCCACATATAGAAATCTATAAAGCCAAAATACTTGATTCCTCTGCCTAGAGATGACCATGCAACATTGTCTGAACAATGAGACGGGTAGAATTCCCCAAGGAAGACCTTTTCTCCAATTGAAAAGGCAAAGCCTCACTGGGAGACAGTTCTTTGCCTCCTCTCCTTTTCCTTTCTTCCTGTCTGAAAGGCAGAAGTGAGGCTACACGGTGCAGTGCTATCTTGCAACCATGCAGTGACAAGCATGATGAACGTCAGGGTCTTCAGGCAAAAGACAGTAAAATGGAAAGACAAAAGGAGGGTGAGGCCCTGCTACCCTCCGTGAGCCATCAGTCCTGAAATTCATCATCAGCAAGTGTTTAAGCCACTGTTAATCTCAACAGCTCTATATAATCCTTACCATTAAATCACCCAAGCTGACGCAAGTGAAAAAGAGGAGTTCATTCGAAGGATACAGGAGTGTCTTCCAACACCTGACAGAGAAATGTAGCCTGGCCTCATAACAGGTAAAGAAAAGAAGGTAGAAAGCTACCCAGGAAGCCTGCTGCCATTTCATCTCTCTCTGTCTCAGGTCATATGGTTTCCTACGTCTGAACTTTTCTGTGTGCAACTAACTGTACCGTATTCTCTCTTTGACAAGAGATCAGAGACATTCTTCTGCTTCCACATGCATGTGGCTGGCCTACAAATCTGAGGCTCTGTGTTTTCTATCCTTCTCCCAGTCCCATTTCTCAAATACTGTCTAGTATCTCTCAGTCCCAATTCCAAATACTTAGGCAGGAGAATCTGATTGATCCTGCTTGAGAGAGATGTCTGCCCCTATGTCCTGGAAGTGGGAGGTAATATGAAATAAACATGCATTCACTCAATTGCCTTCAACTACTATTTATTGAACTCCTACTCTCGATTGGCATTGTTCTAGACACAGAGGATGCAACAGTGAACAAACCCAAATCTCAGTTCTCATACAGCTCACCTTCTGGCATGGAGACAGGAAGGAAGTGAACAAATATACAGTATGTGGCAGAAGGATATGACATAAAGAAAAATAAAACAGAGTAAAGCAATAAGACCAATGCAATGGGAAAGTTACTGTTTTTCATAAGGTGGTCAGTGTTCTGGTAAGGTGACATTTGATCTGAGATCTAAAAAAAATAAGGGAGTGATCATGTGGCATCTGGGAAATAGTATTCTAAGCAGAGAAGACAGCAAATGTAAAGGCTGAAACCAGAAGCCTTTTTTTGGCATTTTAAAAGAAGCACCAAGGAAGCCAGCATGTTTGTAGCAGGGTGAGCCTGAAAGTAAATTGTACAAATTAAGTCAAGAGAAGGGTTAGAGCATGACTTCTGAAGCTCCATCTTTGAGATCAGGGACCCCACTCAGGCAAGACTAACATGTGGGAACAACATCCCTCAAAAGTGTCCACTACAAACCGATATAAGTGAAATATTGAACTCAGAAAAAAAAAAAATAAATGAGCATGTGTGGAAAGCGAGAGAAGTCTCTATGGAGAGAGTACAAGGCAGAATTGCCCAAAGGGGAGGTCACAAGCTTTGGAGTCAGGATGACTTGAGTTTGAATATAACTGGACAATTCGAGTTGTAGGACCTTGAGCAAGTGAATCAGCCTTTTTGACTCTCAGATAAAGCAGAGTTAGCATCCACCTTAAAGAATTACTCTGAGAAAGAAAGAAATTATGTATGATGTTGGTAATATTGATGTGAAAAAGGCTCTATGAAGAAAGTGCTCTGTGATCAAAAATGTTAGGAAACACTTCGCTGTTTCAGACATTCACAACGGACATTAGTCTAACAATCTGGAGAGGTATCAGTAAGGAATCCACTTAGCTTTATGCAGTCTGGTATTCCTTCATTTACCTGGAGCACTGAACACCTTGTTTTATGTGTGTGATTCTATGGAACAAGTCAGAAAACTCCCCTCAAAGAGCCCTGTCCTAAAACACACAGGACAGGTGCAGTGTTGTCACTGAGGGGAGCTCCATCGCAGCCTACGCCCGCCTTCTCTCGCCTAGGCCTGGCAGAAAAGACTCACAAGTGAAATGTCATGAAGCACTTCCCCAGACTTCTAATAACACCCTTATTTTCCAACAGTGTGTTAACTAGTATTGCAGAAGAATAATGAGGTTCATTTTTAAGAAAAAGTGAGGAATTCAAAAGGGAAAAGAAAAATGTGGGGAGGGATGCAAGCAGAAAATTTCCTTCCCAACGTTAATGGAGAAACATTTATCCAAACCTGGGAAACGTGGGTGAGACTACAGAGGATAACTGTCCTTGTAATATCGGTGCATTTGTTTTTGTTAAATATCATTGCCCTGTCCCTGATTTTCATACAATCTGGTCATAGGCCAAGGGAAAAGTCATCTTATCTGTTCAAGAACATAAAAATGGCAAAGTAAATTTAAAGTGTTAATGCCTGTATCCAGATCTTGGATTTA
This sequence comes from Piliocolobus tephrosceles, assembly GCF_002776525.5. Taxonomy (NCBI): domain Eukaryota; kingdom Metazoa; phylum Chordata; class Mammalia; order Primates; family Cercopithecidae; genus Piliocolobus; species Piliocolobus tephrosceles. The sequence continues at coordinate 185,090,044 of NC_045435.1, read as the reverse complement.
TTTAACACAAGATTCAGGTTTGGACTCTAGCTCTGCTAGTTACTAGCTCTGTGATCTAGACAAGTAACTAACTTAATCTCCTCATGCCTCACGTTTTTCTGATTTTAAAGGAAGAAAATAATTTTTTACCTTCAGGATGATCGTAAAGATTAAATAAAATGACATGGTGATAATCCCTTGCCTCACATAGCTTTAACAAATGTTTATGAAATCAATAACTGACCAGTCACTGTTGATCGTTCCCCAACAGAAAACCTTCTCTCTGGGCTTTCATGAGCCGCCCAATATTATTTTTAAGGGAACCTCTATCAATGTTAATTTCATAGTAAATAAATCCTAAATGTATTCAGTTACTCTCTATGAAAACACATTTATTAAAATTAAAGCACTCTGATATCACAGAATCAAAAATTTCCAGCAAATCATATTAGAGAAAATTTTATTTGTTTCTTAATTTCTATTACTGATATAAAAGAAATGACACATTGCCTCTTTGAAAGAAAGACTGCAATAAAACATGAGAGTCACATAGGAGGCATTTCCAGTCCTCAACTCTGGTAGAAGCTGAACGTCATTTTAATGGACCTGAAAACCATTACCACTCTATCAGATCTGAGATGTCCTATTGCTTTAAAAAACTGGCACAAATAGGAAACACAAATAATTGAGGTTTTATGTAAACATGAAAATGAGTGGTCAAGGAACTCCAAAGCCTTTAATACTTAATACATAAACTCTCTGATAATTTAAATTATGGGCTACATAACTTAGACCCAATACATTATTTTGCCTTGAGAGTGCGTTGATTTTAAGTTTCCTTTTTAGATATGAATGGTTTACTCCGTAATGATAATAAAAAAAGAACCACAAAATTCCACATATACAGCATCACTTCGTCTAAACCAGCCCCAGCATGCAAGGTTGCAGAGCACTTAAACCCACACACTAAGAGTTTAACTGGAGCTTGGCTGGGGACTTGGATGAGACGTTCACTATTCAGACACAGAAAATATTAATTATCATCAAATCTGTCATTATCTTCCCATCCCCCCTTCCACATCCTCATCTCACCTATCTGCTCCTTTCTCCCTCCAGCCAGCAAAGTGAAAAGCAGTGATTTGCTTAGTGGATTGTGGTTTTACGCAAAAAGAAAAGGGGCCAGCTGTGTATACTTGTTCAGAGTAATCAAAACAGAGAAATGGGAAAGGTATTTCTTGAAATGCCCAAGGCAATTGTGTAGAAAACACAGAAAATATCATTTTATTAAAGCAGTTATGAAAGAAAGGCAGAGAGGAATAGAGGAAAGGGAGAGAAGACAGAGAAGAGAGAGAAAAGGGGGAGAGAGGAAGAGAGAATTAACAAAAAGGAGAGAGATGGAAGAGGCAATGGGACAAAAAATGAGGCACAAAATACACGTTTAATACCCTCTCCCCGACTCTCTGTCTTTTGAACTGCATGTTCAGGCAAATACAGATGTTAGAAGAGTATGTAGAAGCAGCAACCAGAGCTGGCCTGGCTTGCTGAAAGAACAAACGCCTACAAGATATGACTTAAGGAGCACCTGGCTGACCCACTGCCCAAAATAACACCACGTTATTCACTGATGCCTAAGATTCCACTATTTATGCTGCTGCCTTTTTTTTTTTTGGAAAGGACTATTACGCCTTCTGACATTGCCCTGGGTTAAGAAACTTTTTCGGTCTATTTGCAACTATTTAAAAACCTCAGCCACGGTGGGCAGATTGCCTGAGCTCAGGAGTTCGAGACCACCCTGGGCAACATGGTAAAACTTTGCCTTTACTAAAATACAAAAAATTAGCTAGGCGTGGTGGTGGGCACCTGTAGTCCTAGCTACTCAGGAGGCTGAGGCAGGAGAATTGCTTGAGCCTGGGAGGCAGAGGTTGCAGTGAGCTGAGATCATGCCACTGCACTCCAGCCTGGGCGACAGAACAAGACTTTGTCTCCAAAAAAATAAAAAATAAAAATAAAATCCTCTTGTGGGTGTCTTTCAAGGTCTTTTCTGGGAGCTGGTTTAGACCTTGGAGTAAAAGAAGAAATTATGCAGTCAGTAGGTGCCTTGAGATGGAAAACGTGTCAAACCAGAAAGGTAAAGTCATTGAGGACAAATTTACTTACTCAACTAGTGCTCAATCTTTGTGAAAACAAGCTTACCATAGCTTTAACTTGTATTTATAAATTAAGAAAGATGAGAAAACTCTTCTTACATTGTGATTTTATATTTATAAAATTATATGTCATATAATTAGGATAAAAAATGTCTCCATATCTCCTATACACACTCACATGCACACATACACATATGCATCCGCAATAACACAGTTCAATGGGTGATTGGCTCAGGATATAAATGACATTTTTAAACAAAAAATATTTTCATCTTTCTGTTGTGCTGTCCTCTACTTTTCACTTTAGTTCTTCTCAGGGTAGTAACATGGCTGAAGGTGTACCAGGTTTCACATACAGACCCAACAATGTAGGACTTCTTCCCATGTTTTTAATCAATAAAGAACATGTTTTCCTTAAGTTTACTAGGAGATTTTCACAGGGGTGGGAAGTGATATTGCTTAGTGGTTAGGAGCCCATAGTCTGGGATCAGACTCCTAGGTGTGCACCTTGCTTTACCATTTATTAGCTGTGTTTCCTTGAAGCAGTTCCTTAACCTCTCTATTCATTAATTTTCTCATTTGTGAAATGAATAATAGTAGCTATCTTATAGTGCATTAAAGTAGTTAACGTATGTAAAGACATTTTAACAGCGTTTGGTTCACGGCAAGTCCTATAACATGTCAGTTATTGGACCTGAATTGGGTCATACAGTCATGGCTAAGACACTAACTGACACGTAGGCGAGCTTGCCATCATTCTTCTCCTGGGACTGCACACCACCTTCCCTTAATCACATGGGTCTCCCAAAGGAGAATAGATATGTAGCTAAAACTAGTTCTGCTTAGGATGGGGGCATAAGTGATTGCTGGGTAGGCAATCAAAACTGTCTGCTACACGTATTATATCCCTTAATCTTGAATACAACCCTCTGATGCAGATAGTATCATTCACATATTACAAAGCAAATCCAAGACTCAGAGAGGTGAATTAATTTGCCTCAGGTAATAGAAATAGCAGTGGTGTCTACGGCCATACCACCATGAACGCGCCCGATCTCGTCTGCTCTCGGAAGAAATAGCAGTGGTAGGGTTACAGCTTTAACCCAGGCTATCTGTCTTCGAGTCCTCTGTTCTTTCTATTATGGCAATCAACTTCCCTTTAGCGGAAGACCCAAGCTTCTCGCTGGTCTCCATGTGCATAGGTTTCCTTTGGTCCTGTTTAGGTGCATGTAGAGAGGTTTTAGATATGGGTCTTAATGCTGCAGCTAAGAGGAGTGGAAAGACACAAGATAAAGTAGGGAAGAGAGGCATAAAAAAGCTATAAGTTTTCCAATTCCTATTATTAATACACATGTTATATGAACTGAGTGTCCTCTCATTCATGATACTCATACTTAAAAAACATTTTATCCTATATGGAAAGAACTCGATGTTCAGTAAGTCCCAGTTCATCATCTAAAACGTCTTCCATTTATTTATATATGTTATTCCATTCATTTATATCTATCCACAGGTGCATTCATTCATTTATATATTGCCTATGGTTGCTTTCACTCTTCACAAACCACTATGGTGCTAGTCCTGTTGTTTACAACAGGACTAAACAACAGGTGCTGATATGAGATATATGTTAACAGAAAAGTCCCTGAGCTACAAAAGAGATAGTTTAATATCACTAATCCCTCTCATTTTCCACAACAGGAATTCTATCCAACCATACCACAATGGGAAGTAGCTACCAATCCAGTTCAGAGGTTTTCTAGATAAAGTCCTGTGATTTACCAAATATTCTAACTTTTCCTTTAATTCTTCTGCCTATCTGAAGGACTACATTCAGTTTTCCCGTTCATTCATACACCCCTCTAACTTTTCATAAACATCTTATTAGAGAAGGAATTACCTTCCTATACTGTTTCATCCAAAGTCACAATCTATAGGTTGATAATGAGTGTCTAGAAACAACCTGAATTAGTACTCAGGGTATTCTGCCTCTTCCTGATAAATTAGTTTATGCCACTTCTCCTCCTAACTGGGTGACTTCCTTTGTTTCTCTTCTTAATTCAGTGAGGATTTTTTATACTACCTTTCACTGAGGCCTTACTATGTTCAGGCATTGTACTAAATATATACATCATCTAATTTAATCCTCACAACAATCCTTGAGACAGGTAAAATTATGTCCATTTACAGATGAGAAAAAATAAGGTTTAGAGAGATTGAGTAATTTACACAAATTAGTTTCTCCAAATAGATCATAGAGCTACAATCTGAATGAAGGTCCACCTAACTCCAAAGACAATAATCCTACACACTAGGCCATACTTTCCTCTTTCTGCATCCTAATTATGTTATAACATATATTAGAGAACATTCTCGATTTCCTGGAATTTGCAGATTTACCAGTAGTGATCTCTGCCTTCAACTGAATCACGCATAGAAAGTTGAACAGGATAGAACAAGGCCTTACTATAAGTCACCAAGAATTGTTCTCCATTCTTCTAACTCTCCACTTCCTGGGGAAAGGGTTGGCAAACTAGGGTCTGCTGACCAAATGAAGCCCATTGCCTGTTATTGTAAATAAAACTTTATTGGAACACAGGTGCATTCATTCATTTATATATTGCCTGTAGGTAGCTTTCACTCTACAACATCAGTTAGTAGTTGAAGCAGACACTGTGTTGTTCATAAAATCTACTATATTTATCATCTAGTCCTTTAGAGCAAAAGTTTGCCTTCCTCCACCACTAGAACATCTCTGATGTCAAATACATTTTAACGAGTTTCATTTACGGAGTTTCGCTCTTATATACAATATATACACTTCTTAGGAATATGAGCATAAGTACTTGGGACTGGAAATGGCATATGATATATGGGTATATGTGAGTTCTAGTCTCTCTGCCTCGTTTTAGTAAGGGGGTGATGGAAGAGAAAAGAAGAGCACAGATTTCAAAGACAGGCAGACCTGGTTTCAAATTCCAGGACATGGCTATCAAGTGGTGATGATGACACCTAGATTACAGTGCTTTGAATGTGAGAAACAAAGTTGATAGAGCTCTGGCACAATACTTGACACACAGAAGCATAGGAGGTGTTTTCAGATGGGAGAAACTGAGGCTATGTTAGATCTTGACACTTGCCAGAACAAGAATTTAGGTTTCCTAAGTCCTAGGTACCTTTTTACCTCCATGATGCCACATTTAACCTTATTTAATAAGCACATGGACTATAGAGATAGATAGAAATTGGCATTGTTTATAGCATCATTTAGCCCATTACTGACAAGGGACATTATAGATCTGGTTACACAATCTGCTCACAGTAGGTAAAGCAATCTGCTTTCCAGCACCAGCTTCCAGCACTTGGAACTGGGCTAGAAGACACAGGCCTGTGAGAATCCAGACTCCTGACCTGTAGACCCCTGCTGCTCTCTCTCCCACCCAGGGGACTTGAGCAACCACTGACCAAAGGCTCACCTTGAGAAGATTCACCCGATGACCCAGGCAATAGGTTACCCAGGCCCTTCACTGCTCCTGAGACTTGGGGTCAAAGCATCATTTTAACTCTACAAAGGCAGAATATTGTGGAAAGAAAAGCCACCAAGCCTAATCAAGCAACCAATGATATGTGGAAGGAGCATGGTGGCAGAGGCTTTAACATCCTGAATAGGAGTGGATGTCCTCTGGAAAGAGGGTTGATCAGCCTGCAGACACAAAGCCTGAGAAAGGAAATGATGTAATGCTCACAAATCTGAAATGTGCTTATGGATACAGAGAAATAGGCTTCGATGTGGCTTCAGAGGCAAAAGAAGCACTGATGAATCGGATTTGTAAAAACAGAAGTTTGTAACAACTATAATCTTATTTAAAAACGGAATAGGCTGGCTGAGGAGGTAATGAGTTCCCCATTTTTGAGTATGTTGAAGCAGACACCAGTTTCCATCTCACCAGCTAACACAATAGTGATTCAAACAACTCGGGATTGGACTCATGAAGCTGTAAAATATATTTGAATTCATGGATTGATGCTTCTCATGCTCCTTAATATATTAGTTTTCTTTTTTGGGTTGAAGTTGCCTATACATAATTCCAACAATTATCTTTCTAATTAATTAATTGGCTTTCAGCACTTCCAGACGTTAAACTTTGATTTAGTCTTCTCTATTCTGTATACTGTCCAAACATGTGTTCACTGCAAACATCTGATGAGTGACACATTTTGATTTGGTGAGACTTGAATCAAAAATGAAAAAACACATTTAAAAATATGAAGCTTTTTTCTAATAGCGTAGAGATGTATTTATTCTGATTCTTAACTTAATCCTATTGACTGCATTTTTTTCCCACCAAACTGTCAGACCACCCAAATCAATTCCTCTCTTTATTTTGAATTTACTTTTTTTTGAAATATGTATGTGGTTTTGAAATTCCCCTGGGATCTTATGGTATGAGGTGTTGTGTGTGTATGTGTGTGTTTAAGGTGTCTCCTTTATAGCTTGATAATTATGTTTGGAGTGAGTGCAGCATACTGACTTACCCCTGTCGCACACTCAATGCTTTAAAAGCCCTTGGAAGGCTGGGAATTGTAGGGAAAGCTGCCTTGGTTGGGCAGAAAGCCACATGGCTGCACATTTCACACAGACCTCCTGTTCCATGTTACTTCCTCTCTATCTTTCTGTTGCCAAACCACCACAGTTCAGCTAATTCCTCCTCGAGCAGCGTCTCACCCAGTGCTGCAATTACAGTGGAGACAGAAATCGAGTTAGAAACGAAGTAACAAGGAGGCAAAGAGAGGAGGCTACTATGATTCATCCCGAAAGCATGTGGAGTCATTAAAAAATATATACGTTGTCCAGTAATCACTTATTTTACCCACTAACTAAAAAAAAAAGAAAGGAGGAAGAAATGAAAATTAGATGTTTTGAAAAACCCTGCCTCTCTTGGTCTCTTCCCAAGGAAGCAGCTTGCTTAAGGGGGCATGTATATGTTCCAAGTGGAATGCCAAACCTGTCATCATAAATAATCCCAAGGTATTATTTAGAACAGCCATAAGCCAAGCCAAGGAAGAGACTAGGAATTGTTAACAATGTCTTGTTTTTACACTTTATGATTAATACACATGATCTATTACACTTTTCCTAAAATGAAATCCCTTGGACATCAGTACTTTAAAGTATGCTTGAGGCAATATTTGGGCACTTGTCTTATGACTTGGAATTTTCCAGGAGAAAAAAGGAGGAAAACCATGACATCAGAGCCCGAGAGTTTTTGCTCACAACTCAATTTTATGGGAATTTGCCTATTCTGCTTTCTAGTAGTCACTCAACACTACATTTCACACAATTCCTTTGAAACCAGATTCTCCTGACTGCCACATTCCTACTAATGGCATCCTTTCTCCCCCTTCAGAATTCTAATCTTATCCATTTTAACTTTTTTAAAATGCTCTTCCACTTCTGCAATTCCAACCATAACCCCCTACTTCCAGCACCAAATCAAGATCTGCTGTTGTGCCACATCCATGGGGGCCACCACCTCTTCATCCTCACAGCCATTTCCATCGCTCAGCCTTTCATTCTCTCTTACCAATTCTATCATGGCCTCCCTTCACACCCTCCTTACCTTGCCTTCCGCTCTCAGTGTTCCTTGTGTTATCATCACATATACTGTTTCAAGAGTCTTATTGGAGTAGCACTTCTCATTTTTTTTCCATCTAGAAAGCCCTTAACCAACCAATACTTGAGGTTCACTTCCTTTAAGAAGCTTTCTATGATTCCCCTAGGTGTCTAAACAAGATATTCCTACAATACTTACAAAAATTATTGTATTTGCCTCTTCCCCAATGAAGACTTTGAGGTATGAGATTGTCTATTTTCTTTGAATCCTCAACAGTTTACATAGTGATGGACCTATAGAGGGCATGGCAAAATGTGTGTGTGTGTGTGTGTGTGTGTGTGTGTGTGTATGTGTGAAATAACAATTGGATGCACTTCCTCGTTTAAAATGGATGCCCTTCCCTACTGAAAATACAGCAGTAGCTTTATTGCCACCAAGAAAATACAAACATTTTACACTGGCATTCAAAGCCTCTCTTATTTGCTCCCATTTCTAGCTTTATCACATCCACTATACATTTACCATACTCAAGCAAAACCACATTTGCTGACTGTTCTCTGAATTTCTTTCCTGACCATGTGGCTTTATTCTTGCTACACCTTCTCCCTGGAATAGCCTTTCCCTCTAACTGTTTCTTCACATCCCAATTTCCCACCTGGCACTATCTTCCAAAGGTCTTGTCTTGTACTATTTCCTTTGTGTTGCCCAGATGCAGTCACAACTGTATGAATTATCTTTATTGTCAACTCTTCTCCACTGGCATATCCTTATTGCACCTTATAATATAGCTGTCTATATACCTGACTTATCCTTGCTACTAGTGCATGTAGTATTTATAGCAGGAACTGCATTGCTTGACTCTATATCTAAAACAGGGATGTGCACATATTCATGCTCGAAGCATGCTTATTCTATTAAGACTGTTTGGATCTGTATTGAAATAACAATTTATGTATGCCATTTGTTGTTTGAGTCGAGTTGTCAAGTAGATTAATTTGAAGTTCAGCTAAAAGGAAAAAGGCCTCAGACTTCACTACAGGTAATTCTGTTCCCTTCTACTTAGAGCAATCAGAAGACATAAATACATGCGGTGCCTTAACCTCAATAAATATTTGATGAAGGAATGGTTTTGTGGATTACAATTGTTAGTCAATAATGACTCCATATATATACACACACACACACACGCATTCATTAAATTCTCAATAAATGCCCTTGGGAAAACTTAGTGATTCTTGTTTATTTATTTATTTTTAAAAGAAAAAAAAAGCACAGGTCAAAATTAAATTTAAGTTAGGCATTAACTGTTTGTATGCTTTTATTATTTTTATTTATTTATTTATTTATTTATTTATTTATTTATTTATTTATTGAGGCAGAGTCTCGCTCTGTCGCCCGGACTGGAGTGCAGTGGTCGGATCTCAGCTCACTGCAAGCTCTGCCTCCTGGGTTTACGCCATTCTCCTGCCTCAGCCTCCCGAGTAGCTGGGACTACAGGCACCCGCCACCTCGCCCAGCTAGTTTTTGTATTTTTAGTAGAGACGGGGTTTTACCGTGTTAGCCAGGATGGTCTCGATCTCCTGACCTCATGATCCACCCATCTCGGCCTCCCAAAGTGCTGGGATTATAGGCTTGAGCCACCGCGCCCGGCCTATGCTTTTAAATGTTAACAAAATTAATCGACTCTCCTCAAATGTTTTTAAATTGGTAAGAAATACCTATTGCCAAGTTGAGGGACAAGCCTCACCTTTTTTAGTCTAGGGAAAAGACAGAAGGTAGCAAATCCTGGAGATTCTTTTGCAAAAATTTGAATCAGTGGTCAAAGTTTACTGAAAGTATATTAGAAACTCTATGCTCTGATATCAGAGTCATGGAGAAGTCTAAATGCTACTACCTGGGCCCTATCCTCAATTACCACTCACCCTACTGTACACCCAAGTCATTCAAATCCCAAAAATCAGGGAAGTCACCATCCCTTTTAGTCTAAGTTCTTATTTAAGTTCTGTACAATACAAAAACTCCCCAGAAAGAGTGGCTTTGCCTGTAAAATTTTATCCAAACGGGCTGAACAAATGGCAATTCCATTTTTCCCAATCCAAGAAAAAAAAATTTATGTAACTGGACCTAGAGACTAGATGGCATATCCCATCATTAAGAGATTTCCCTCCAATGATAGTGAGATATCCCCCTCAGCCAAAATTTTCGTTTCATGTTGGCTCTAAGAAAATTATCAGAGCTTGGCTGAAGTAGGTGGGAGTAATGCCTATCCCATTTCTCACAGGCTCATCAGACTCTGAGGTCAGGGTCATTAGCCTTTTTCTAAAAATCACTCCATGGATCAGTGAAAAAAAAAAAAAAAATCTGGGGTCTGAGAAGTTAGAAAATAAAGAATTTGAGGTATTAAGGCATTTGGGGTACAAAATAGCCTGTCATGAGGCCATTTCAACATACATGTTTTTCACTGGCTTCCCGACAAATACAACATTATTTCCACATAGGAGTGGGCAGACAGTGCCTTAGTCATCTTTGTTGTGCTGGTCAATGGAAACATACCTGGCGGCAACTTCCAATGTGCTTGTGTATGTTCAAAATTTCTGTGGGTTTCTGTAAGCGTGCTTTTCATTTAATGGTTGTTGAGAACATTTCAGGCACAAGCTAAGGGACAGACCAATATGGGCCCATGGCTTGGAAGAGGGGGCAGAGTGAGACATGATAAAGCCCGGACACGGGGAGAGTACTGATTTTCAACTCCAGGTCAACCAGGGATGAGTAGAAATAAAGGAGGAAATACGGGGCCAGACCTATCAAATGAGTGCATTCACGCTTTTTTGGAAATTCCAAAGACTAAATAACACGAAAGGATGCTATTTGCATTTTCTACTATGGGTAATAAATTGAACTTGTCCAATGTTACATAGGGACAATATCAGCAAAGCTGGGATTAGAACTCAAGTTTTCTGAGTCTACAACTTCCTGTCACACTGCCTGTCACATCCTCTAAGCACAGTTAGCCTAGTGAGGATGGAAATGAAGGACATAAAAACTTTTGATTTTCAAACTCTTTGCAGTATCTTCCCTGCCTCCTCATCTGAGTGAGCTGCATTTCTCTGCGTCCCCACAGTTTACCATGCTTAACTCCAGCAGCACTTGCCACAACATACTGGGACTGAGATTTTATTTTTCTACCTCTCCAGTCATACAGTAAGCCCTTAAAAAGAAAAATGTTAGCTCTGGAGTGTTTGACATGTAATAGAAAGTAAATAGTAGTTGAATTAATAAGTTGACTCTTGATTCTGTATAGCTACAGAATAAGATACTAGGACCAACAAGTGACAGCTTCAAGAGGAGCTGATTTTCCCTCAACACAGGAAAGATCATTCTAACTAGATTCTACCAGAGTCAGAGAGGCCGAGCAGGCAGCAGTGCATTAGCATTTACCAGAAGGCTTCAGAGGCTGGATAACCACTTGTCAGGATCACCGGAGAGAAAATGCCTGCTTTGGGTGGTCTCCTTTTTTGTAATCTATGGCTATTCCATCAGAAATCAAAGAAAAGAGTCTCTAGCACCACCTTTCTGTAGCTTGGAGTACTTTATAAATGTCTATCCTTTATCCTTGTT
>NC_045435.1:185015001-185078285 GCF_002776525.5 Piliocolobus tephrosceles | reverse complement strand
AGAGTTGGCAGAAGAGGTCTGTGGTTGGGAAGTCAGCTTAATCTTCTACTTGTGAGCTGATCTGAAGAACGAGACTTGCCCAGATTTCCTGAGAAGCACTTTACAGACACAATAAAAAAGAGTCCTAACATATACTAGTAGGGAAAAAAATACAGGCAAATTAAATCTGAAAGCTGACCAGAACCTTATAGCTCACCTGAACTATCATACTGAGGCCTCTAAAGGAAACTCAACTAGAATCACACAGCCAGTCCCGGCAGAGTTGGCACAAAATTCTGCTGATTACAAGGCCAGAATTCTTTTCATTACCCAATGCTGTGAAGCCCACTATAATATAACACTTAATTATACAGGTTCAGGAATACAAGTCAAAGCAAATCCCAAATATAATAATAGATGCTTGCATTACATATGGGAAAAGCATGCTATAACATGGTTAAACTATGACGTAAATAAATTATAAAGGGATTGATTGCACTGTGTTTTTCCCATCAAGAACTGAGTTGTACTCCTATATCATGTGGGACATCTGTGCTGTAAACTGTAAAACACATGATTTCATTAGGATCCAAACCAAATGGATTGGGGCATCAGTGCGTATAGGAAAGGCAAAGTGCACAAGCACCACATTAGGCTTTTCGATATACCCGCTCTTTTAGACTGACCAGATACCATACCAAGTAGTTGCTTTTTATCTCTATTTTTACAGATGAGATAGGACTTAGAGCTATGGAGAAGTTAACATGTCATCATACCACAAGTAAATGAGAATCAGAATTCAAATCCACATTTGTTTGGTTCCCAAGCACATGCTTTTTCCCAAAAGATCAGGATACCTCAGTCGTCCCTGCCTCTGTAAATATGTTTAACTTTACCTAAGTCACTTTCCCTCTTTGGGTCTTAGAAACTCTCTAGGGTCTTTTCTAGTTCTAGAAGTTCCTCTGATGCAAATATTCAAGACTTGAGAAGAAGTTCTTGTGTAAATTCTATCCAAAAATAAACAATGTACAACTTACGCATGCACAATACTCAAAATATCTAGATTACTTTCTTTTCTATTTTCTGCTACGGCACATTTATCAAGATTTGTCTGAATGTTGGCACCCACTGAGGGCCTTCAGCAAAGAAGCAACATTTTCACAGTTTCTTTATGTGCATGTGGGCAAGCTTACGTTAGACATCTATATGCAAGACTCTGCGAACAGCTGCCCATGAGACAGGCATCATCATAAACACAGGCAGGAGTCAACTCGTGCTGATAGACAAAGGCCATCATGTGAATAGAGACCATTCAACTCTGCACTAAGTTGGGCTGTTTCTCTACCTTTGAGCCAACAGATTTTAGAAGATTGCCCATGTATTCATCTAAAGCAACCCAAACCATCAAGGCACTGTGGTATAGTAGAAAACGCCCTACCTCACCTAAGGATCAAGAAACTCAGCTCTACCATCATTTCCCAAGGACTTTAGTAAAGTGACTTCACATTCTAGTGGGCCTTAGTTTCTTCCTTTTTAAAATTAAAAGTCAACCACTCTCCTGCCTTCACTATGAAAGTGTGTGTGTGTTTGTGTGTGTAGCCAATCAAATAATGAGCAAGCAAAGGCCTTGCAGATTCCAGGATGCTATCGTATTATGAGCATTAAAATAGAAATGAGATTTAGATTTTTGCTGCTGGCTTTATTATTATTACTATTGTCATTATTATTATTATTATCATTATTTTGAGTAGCCTCACAGTACCTGTGTTTCATCTCAGGTAAAGCACTGGCTAGCTTTGTGGCCTTCAGGATGTTTGCTAATCTTTCTCTGCTTCAGTTTCCTCGGCTGTAAATGGACATAATGGCACCCGATAGTGGTGATATTTGAAGTCACAGTGACGTATCTAAAGAGCCTAATACAGTGTCTCATCCACAGTGACTATTTAATACATTGTAGTGGCTACTGTATTATTAACCACTTTTTTCACATGGCCAGTGACAAACAGTGGGAAAGGAAGGATCTCCCTGCATGCCAACCCTAGCCCTACCAGCCATTCCAGCTGCATGCCTCCCTTGCGTGGGGACCCGGGCTCCACATTCAGCGCTGACCGAGCCTGGGAACACTGCAGCCTCCAGCGCTGCCATTCTGATGTTCCACAGGCTACCACTGGAGCACTTCTGCTGCCACCCAGCAACTGCCCAGGGGAACTGCATGGATTTCAGACAAGTAGAATTTATTTGAAAAGTCTAAGAAGCAATGAAAGGAAATCGTTTATGAAAGCCTCTTCCTCATCCACAACAATTTACAAAGGCACATGGAGTTCAATGCCGGGATGAGATCTAATTCAAAACTCCTGACACGGATATCCAGGCATGTTCCCTCCAATATGGTATAATTTCTGTAAAACTACCCGGACTTTTTTTTTTCTCTTCAGCATGTTATTATTATTTTTCTTAAAAGTAGCCAGGAAACAATTTTAAATTATCAAATTTTATTTCTGAAGGAGATCAGACCTTGAACAACATAGCTAGTCTGTGCTCTCGTTACTCTACAGACAAAAAAAAAAAAAAAAAAAAAAGATGATCCAGAGAAAAGATAGCCAACGTTAGGGAGCCTGTTTATGAAAAGTCAAAACTCTATATCTACTCAACCAATGCTCCATTTCCTCCATGTTTCCACAGAGCTGGTTCCCTTTTTCCTGGTGATATAAAAAGAACAAAACCAAAAAATGCTAGAACTTGTAGATTTAGGTCAATGAACAAACTCCTTAGTTGTTTACCCATCTTTAAGTCTTACTCTCAGCTTTGCCATTGGAGTTATTGACCACAGTCCCCTAAGATCACTGTAAAATGAGGGAGATTAAAGCAAACACTCAAAAATCCCTGTAGCTCCAAAAACTTATGTTTCTTCTCACCTACTTTTATTTCTTGAATTATATTTATAGCACCTTGGAAGGATCTAAACACATAATAATTAACAGGTTTTTTTTTTTTTTTTCCTGCAATAAATCAGAAGAAACAAATCCTCTGCCAAGTATCCCCAGCACACATGCCATTCCTCCAGATGAGTTCTCAGGAAATACACCCTGCACAGCTCCAGGACTCAATACAATTTCTTGAACATGTCTCTTCTCACTTGTATTTAAACTGGCGCACCTCAGTAAGGTCTCCCCTCTATGAAGTGATCTACATCAGCAAATATTATTATAACCCCTAACGCAAAAGGATTCAAAAAGTGAGAAACAAAAACAAAATAATATATGGCTGGTGATTAAAAGAAGACTTAGAAAATCATGCAGACAGAGAGTCACAGTTTATGACCTTGAGACCACACATTGTTATGGAAAATGTATGTTTAGGATGGATTTTTACAGGAGTACCAAAAACATTGAACTTTTACCAAGAAAGGTAGTGATAGTCTTTTTTGCTTATGTTTTGCCTTGTGCCTTCTTTTTTTCTGCGTGCTTTAACTCGTTTTGTTCTTTCTTTTTAAAAAAGAAAAAAAAAAAAAGAAAAGAAAATTCAGGATGTTAAGTCGTGTATTTCTAAAGATAGATGATCCCCAAAGAGTTACAAATTTAATTGTTGAGTCTTAATATCCCATTTACTGGAGGAAAATATATAAAATAAGAGAGTTCTCCTCATAGAGAAAATACAAACTCTAAATTGACAAGGCTTGAAAAGCCAACATTCAATGTTCACAAGTAGCGAGAACAAAGAGCACCCTAATGCCTGAAAGATCCAAATTATCTAGCTTCCTAGATTCTGTACTCTGTTCGTCAGATTCCAGAAAAGATCCAGCTATTTTTTAGAGAACTGATTCCTTCCTTTCTTGAAAGCCATATCTCTGACATACATGCCATCTGTTTCAGGTTCTTGTCATTAGGACG
Organism: Piliocolobus tephrosceles; assembly: GCF_002776525.5. Lineage (NCBI taxonomy): Eukaryota > Metazoa > Chordata > Mammalia > Primates > Cercopithecidae > Piliocolobus > Piliocolobus tephrosceles. Next base: position 185,074,416 of record NC_045435.1, on the reverse strand, counting down.
CTAAAGACCAGGAGTCCTTCCCCAGAAGAAATGCAACGTCTCCAGCATTGATGAGCTTACTTGTCATTCAGAGATATTATAGAGCCTCAAAGTGGGTGCCATCACTCTAGGTGTGTCATAGTGAGTACAGGATAAATTTTGGCGCCTTTCTCAGGCATTCCCCAGCAGGGATAGGATCCTGCCCTCTGCAGGAATTCTTAGGCAACGACTTCCTAAGGAGGTATTTCTCATTTAAATATAACCTCCTGGCAACCAAATATTTATCTGGAAGAAATGGGGAGTGGCCCTGTCCAATCAGGCACCTGGGTTCAGTCCATTACTCAAAAATAACAGGATTGTGGTATTTGGGGAACGCCTCCCCACAGAGATTTGCCAAGAAATAGCTCGGCAATCCCCCGCCAGCCACCCGTCCTTGTCAACATGCCTCCCTGGGCATTAGAGTGAGTGGACAACACCGCACCCAAAAATCAAACCCCGGGCATTCTTGGCACAGATCCCCAAAGGCGAAGTCAAGAGTGTACATGACAAAATCCTTGCCTGCTACCCTGTTCATCGCAGCATGTGATGTAACTTGACCCTTGCTAAGGATGGTAAGTCCATAAGCTCCAAAGCAATTCTCTTTTCAGAATTTATCTCCATCTTCGTGACTTCCCTCCATTGAATTCTGAGACCATTAATCAACATTGTCCACAAGAGGGTGATATTCAAAATCTTATATGTAACCTCTCATTTTCACAAACCAAGATCAGGCATCCAACACCTTTTACCAGGACTGACTCCAAGACCTGATCACACTCTTCTCAGTGCTCCAATTCATCCCACATACCACTCCCTGTTCTAATAATTCACTCACCATTCATTAAGCATACAGCAATGTGCCTGCCACATACTAATGTTGTGCTACAGGCTATAAGGACACAAAGATAAGTGTTCATGCTCTAAAATCTTTATGATGTCAGTTGGTCAATCAAAATAAATAAAACCTCCTGTCTTACCATTCAACACTGTCCGTGAACATGTTCTCCTCTCTTCCACTACTGTCTCTATTTTCCAGTCACCCAGGAGACTAGCCATGATTACTTAAACAACTTTTCACACTTTCGTATCATCCTTTTTGTCATACTCTTCCTCCAGTTTATGAGCCACTTTATAACCCTCTACAAAAGTTCTTCAGTCTGTTGTCTCTTTAACAGCAATTCCCACCCCTAAAAATGATTGCCTTGTCTATGCTCTCACAATATGTTGCTTATGTCTTTATTTCAGGCTTTGTCAGATTATGCTTTATATGAAAATTAGTTTTCTATATATTTACTCTCCTAGTTCCCAATTAGATCTCAAGCTATTTGAGGGCAAGGCCAATATATAAAGTCATGCATCACTTAACAAAAGAAATACATCTTAGAAATATGTCATTAGGCTATTTTGTCAAGGCTACTTTTGGATACCTTATACAAGGCTAGATGGTATAGCCTACTACACACCTAGGCTATATTGTATAGAGTATATTGCTCCTATGCTATAAACATGTACAGCATGTTACTGTACTGAATATTGAAGTCAATTATAACACAGTGGTAAGTATTTGTATATCTAAATATATCTAAACATAGGGTACAGTAAAATATGGTATTATACTTTTATGGGACCACCATCATATATGTGGTCTGTGATCAAAACTTTGTGTGGCACATAACTGTATTTTATCTCTCTTTCCTTATAGAGACAACTAGACCATGGTACTTCATTTGTTGAATCACCAAATTAAAACTATCTCAACTTAACCCTTCCAAGATCAGGGTGCAGCAATATCCAAGTTACCATTAAGGGGGAAAAAAAAACACACAAGGAAAATGCATAACGACGGTAACTATATGAAATAGCTGAAACAACTTTTTAACTAGAAAGATCAAGGAATATCAATTACCTAATATTCTTAGTTATAAGTTATGGTTTGTTCTAAAACCAGCCTCCGCTGGTCAATAATAATACAAATTATAACCATAATGTTTTAGGGAGCCATTTATTGGGTTTAAAGTCACTGTTTTGTATGCCTGTAGAGTCATGCCATCTTACACATGCCTTCAGCTTGGCCTGAATTGTGAGAATTCAGATCCCCAAACAAGCCAAAGCTCTTGTTCCTATGAGCATTTTTACATGTGCTTTCTTGATCACAAAAACGGATCTCCTATCTCCATTATTAAGGCTTTGGCTCTCTTACACCAACTCGTCATGTCCCTACTCTCACCAGAAGACTGGCTCCAGCTTTCCGTTAGTTTGTCACTGAGTAACAGGTCTTGAGTTGAGAGAATGATGAACACTCCTTTTCTGTTGAACTTGCAGCACAGACTGCAGCACTGACTGCCCCACTCTGACTCACTAGCTTCTCAGGATATAGCTACCTATTAACATTTTGTAATACCTTAAATAATACACATAGAGTAACTGACATCTTTCTAATAAAAGCAAAGTAAAGCAAATTGGAAAGTAAAAGGAAGCTAATATATTTGGAACACCTATGGCAGTCGCCAGTTTGGCACTTCACATGTGTTCTCATTTAATCCCACAACTCCGTGGAGTAGATATTAATTCTATTTTATAAATTAGTATATGAGCCTCAAAATAATTACATAGCAAAGTCATTAAGTGACAAGTCTGGGGTTGGAACCATGGCCTGTGGAATTCTAAACAATGTGAACGTTATACAGAATGAAACTGCAACTCTTATCATTCTCAGTCTTTGGGAGTTGTCAGGAACCCTTCTCCTATACAATGGATATACTAGTTAGGACTAGGTTTGGCTGCAAATAAAATAAAAATCCCGTCTAATGATGAACTGCACATCTCTTCTCTTAGTAGAAGAAGACCAAATGTGAACAGTACAGGAGTGGAAGGCAGCTCCACAAAGTCACTAGAAAGCTGCACTCCTTCCCACTCCCCACTCTGCCATCCCTGGTTTTGATCCTCAGATCCACAGTTCACGATGGTGGCTGGAGTATTACATCCCCATGATAGACAGAAGGAGGGGGAGTAGAAAGGAACAGAGGAAAGTCCTTCCTTGCCTTTTAAGGAGTCTTTTGAGGAGTCTCATTTATTCTGCTTGCCTTTAATTTGCCAGAACTTAGTCAAATGGACAGACTTAGATTCAAGGTGGCCTGAGCTATTCAGTGTTTCAGTTAGGTGTGTGGCTTCCCCCAATAACTAAGGGATCCCGTTAGAAGGAGAGATGGGAGAATGTTACTGGGAGCCAACACCATGCCATTAGAATTTAGCAGAGTCTTCTCCTAGTTTGAGGACAAAATTTAAGTTGTAGAGACAGAACTTACAGGATTCTCATATAGAAGGGGAAAGGTACAGAAAGAAAATTGACTATTTTAAATTCATGCCTGAAAACGCTCCACAGAGAAGGTCCAGGTTGATGCTTCTTGCCTAAGTGGAAGGAGAAGACAGGCCTATCATGTGATGACTCTAGCTCAATGCCACTCTTCAGAAGAGGGGACTCCCTTTACTACCAGATCCACAACTCACATTGACAACCATACTAAGATACTGGGACCCTGAACACTAAAAATTATGGCCTGCCTCCTTATTCATATACAGATCAAAATACCAACCACACCAAACCACAAAGCAGAACATTTTCATGAACGTTAACATTCCAATAGCTTCTTTCTAGATTCATACATTTCAAATTTTTGAATAAGTACTTTAAGATTAAACTTTTGTCACTATTTGGTGGCCACGTTTTGCTGTTGTCTTACCCCCGTGCTTATCTCCATGCTGGGTGATCTAGTACTGTTTACAATTTTCCTGGGATTTCAGTTGCACCCAGGGATTCTTATGCTGAATGCTATGAATTGCAGAAATATTTCTAAAAATAATGATTCGTTTGAAGAAGAAAAATACTGTGATATTTTATATTATTTACTGACAGAATATTTGGGGAAGGAAGGGATAAGAAATCAGAGAGTTACTGTTTAGGAAGACAACAACCTAGGCCCTTGTTCAATAACTTCTCACCTTACCTTCTATCTAATAAAAATCACTGTGCTTTGTGTTTTCTTAAAAAATCTTTTTGGTGAAATAAACACTTCATTGGAAAAAAACTGTAGTAGTCAGACATACCTAAATGAAGAATAATTTAACCTAATTCCTACCATGCTGAATCTTTTTAATAAAGTGTGAAAAGAGGAATGGTATTTTAAAAAAGAAATATGAACTGTATAGGTGGGTCAAGGAAATCTGAACTAAGGAAAAGAGTAGGAGGAGAACGAAAAGGAGAAAGAAAAAGAATATGTCAGTTGAACCTGGAAAAATAGATCAAACACCAACTTTGGTCTATCTTCCCACATCCCATTTCATCCTTCCCTTGAGTCTATAAAATACACATACAAATAGTAAACTTTCCCAAAGCAAAAACTCATTGTACTTCTTGCCTGCTGACAAGGGCTTTTTATTTTTCCTGTTTCACGGAGCAAAGTTAGAAAGAAGGTTATAAAATCTTGGTTGACCATGGACCCAGGAAAGGGCAGAGACTTAAAAGGCATCGAATGTAACCCATTTCATGTTACAGAGGAGTAAACTGAGGCTCTGAGAAAAGAAACAACTTTCTCAAGAAGACACAGCAAATTGGAGGGAGAATTGGGATGAGAATTCAAATTTTCTTATTTCCAGTTGTGGTGGAGACTTCGTGTTGCATTTCTAAATAGTTGCCCTCACTTAACTAGAATTAAAAGGGTAGAAGCTATTCTTGATCAGAGCTACTGAGCTAAAAAAGAGCACTTCCCAGCCCCTACCCTGCCTCTTCACACCTATACCTGAGCAAACTACCTCCCAATAACCCGCTGCATCAATTTCTTAAACTGAAATACTTTTCAAGAAGTCATACAACCTTCACAGGTCTCTTAGTTTGGAGTGAAATGCCATAGCATCAAAATGCACTTCTGATTTTAATCCTTTAAATCTTTCCAGCATCACTGATAAAGGCTTGTGTTTATGTAATACCATTCCCCAAGAAACCCAGGCTGATTTATGGATATTATCTCATTACACAATAAATAATTATCCTGAGAGAAAAGTGGGCAATTTTATTTGCTTTATACACTGAATCAAACCCATTTCTCAGCAATTCCAGAGATGTCCCCACAGTTTATAGTAAGCGCTTTCAAACTAGTTTTAACTGTGAACACCTTTACACTATAGTGAATGCCAGTGCAAGCAACAGATAAAAGCAGAATTATTCCAACTCCTCCAAAATGGCCATAGCTCATCAACACCTAAATACAAAACTAATCCCCACTTTGGTGTCCTTCAGGTTCTTGGGATCTAGCAGGTCCAAGTCGTGCTGGCCTATTTACAGTTCCTTGGAGGCACCAAGCTCTCTCTTTGTTCTTCCCTCTCCTTGAAACACTCACCCCATTACCCCCTTCATCTTCTTAACTCCTACTCATCGTTCTGATCACAATACCAACATTTCTTCCTTAGAAAAGTCTTTCCTGATCTTTCCCCCTGGAATTTGGGTCAAAATTCTGTCATAAAAGCTGAAATCCTGAAAGTGGCAGGCCTGCTCTAAGGAAGGCTCTAGTAATGCCTTCATTCCAGTCTTCATGCCCTTCTGGAATAGCCTGCCCAGAAGTGTGGGCTGGATTTAATGACTTGCATCTATGACACAGAACGTGGCAGAAGTGCAGAGATGTCATTCCTGGGATTAGGTTACCAAAATCTGTGGCTTCTATTTTGCTCAACGTCTCATTCTCTCTCTTGCTCTCTCTCTTGCCGCCTCTGAGGGAAGTCCACAGCCATGTTGTCAGCAGCCTCATGGAAAGGCCCACATGGCAAGGAACTGATTCCTCTGGCCAGATGCCAGCAAGGCTCTGGGCCTGCCACCAGCTGTGTGTGTGAGTTTGAAAGTGATCTTCCCCCAGATAAGCCCTGAGATGCCACAGCTCCCCACCCACACCTTGATTGAAGCTCTGTGGCAGGACCCAGCTAGGCCATGTCCATATTCCTGACCCCCAAACTGAAGAGTAGTAAATGTTTGTTATTTTACACTACTAAATGTTCAGGTAAGTTGAAACATAGCAATAGATAATTCACACACCCCATATAACTCTCCTTCAAAGCACTTTCCACTCTTGTAATTTTAAACTTATCAGACATGATTATTTCATGACTGTCTGCTTGCCCTATGACTGTCAGCTCCATGAGAGCAGAAAATCTGACTCTCTGAGCACAATGGGATCACACCGCCCAGCCCAGCACCTGGCACATAAGCAAGTGCTCAATAGATGACACTTGAGAGAACAGTTTGTCTCAGCCGGCCTCTCTTCCCATAGCCTCTCAGGCACCCACAATAATGAGCATGAAGTGCATCCTCCACTGGTAGACTTACCGCCTGTCCCTCTTCACTTCCTCTCCCACACCAGAAAGACCCAATCCAGTCATTTCAAAGACGCTACTTCTACCAAGTCTTCCCATACCCATGCCCTCCTTTTCCCAACCACTGGCCCAGTTCAAGTCCTTCGAATTTCCGAACTCTGCTATCACAGGATTTCTCCCCTAGCTGGCCCTTTTGTCCAGTTTCTCTTTTCTCCAAACCATCTCTTACATTGTCACCATCCTTATCTTTCTGAGGCAAAATGTCAATCATTTCAGGCTTCTCCCCAAAAACCTTCAACAGTCTTATACGCTAATATGACTAAAACCCAAACTCCTCATACCACCATTCAAAACCATTCAGAAACTTTCACCATATTTTCCCAACAGTTGGGGCCCCGACACCTGGGAGGCTTCACGTGAGCACACTAGTTGAGCATTAGCTTATGCTTGCCCTGTCCTGCTTTCCCTATTTCTCTGCCCAAGTTTGGCTCATCCCATAATAAACTGCTCAGATTCTACCTTCTTCCTAAGACCTTCCCATATCGCCCAGTAGCAATTCTTTCTCCCTCTCCTGTGCCCCTGACACTGTTGGTTTTCTGCTGGAGCCCTAACCAAAGCCTGCTTTGGGCTAAAGCATGTGTGTGCATATGTTTGCATCCCTGTGAGACTGTGAACACCTTGGTGGCAGAGGCTATGTCTTGCTGCTGTGTCATACACAATGGCTGCCACATGGCCAAGACTAGGAAGGACTTTCTGAATGTAATCACATTACTGCTTAGAAAGAACATACATTTCAGAGAGCTGCCTTCTGTTTGCAAAATGCTGCTGGGAGGGCAGATTATTAAGTCAATGGCTTTTTTCTTTTTCTTTTTCTTTCTTTTTTTTTTTTTAAGCAAAGACCACAAACCATCTCTGAAGCCAAGAAAAAGACGTGATTAGAGGGAAATACATCAGTACCTTTAATCCTCCACTGACTTTGGAAAAACAACAAAATGCCAGCTTCCACCAGATCATTTCTTCTTAATTAAAAGTTAGCCAGATTCTTTTGGAGCACTCAATTTTCTGGTCAGGTCAACAAAAAAGTAATGAACACCACTCACAACTCCCTCCCCTGTCTTCCTAGCCCCATTCCTGGAGTTATGCAACCCTCGGGGGCGGCATACGCTTCAGCTATTTGCTCTGTGCTCGTAATTAGATTGTCTAGACAGGAGATGTTGCTGGAGCAATAGGAAAATATTTTACAAGATGTTCCGCAGAACCACACTTATAACAGTGATTAGGACGTACTGACAGACGCGAAGCCAGCAGAATTGGCCCAGACCACGAGCCGGTTTCACCCAGAGCAGAAGCCCTTTCAAGCTCTCATTTCAGGAAGAGGTGCCAAATTAGAGCTCTGAGGGCATGGAGCAGCAACTTCTTGGCCTTTGGATCTGAGAAAGCAAAGCTGAGATAACAGAATGATGTCTGGGATGCCCTCCTTCCTCCCTCCACCTGCTGACACTAAGTCAACAGGAGGCAGATGGTAGTTGCTGCTTTCACCAGCATCTCTCCAAAAGGATGTATAAAGGCCAAAGAAGGCGGTTTCCCGGACCTGGCTTCTGCAGCATGGCCTATCCCTTCTATTTTGCAGAATGCAAATTTAAATAGCATGGAGAGATATATGTGTGATGCCTTCTCTTGCAGGGAGATATTTCTTGGCCTGACCTCCCTGCTCAGCTTTTGTTGGCATATCAATGTGACAGCAACAGTATTTTCCAGCAGAAAACCTCTTTAGAGATATTTTTCACAGGAGGAATTGATTAGGTAAAATCATTTAGCCCTCTAAGATGAATGGCTTTTGGAAAATTGCTACACCAATAGAGTACCACAAGGGTATAGGATTCAATACAAAGAAAAATTAGAGATTTTAGAAATTTAGCAAGAGGAGATTCAGCAAGGGGAGGGGACTTATATCAGGAAAATGTATCAGGACCCAGATCCCTGAATCCTAAACCAAGGTCTTTCTACCAAACTATTATATATGCTTGCTTCATTCAAATGCTTACTATATACCAAATATTCTTCTAAGCATTTTGCCCATATCATCTCATTGAACCCTCAACACAGACCAATAAGAGAGATATCATTATCCAGGCCTCCCCTCCTCCTCCCAGTTTACGAATGGGAAGACTGAGGCATGGATTGTTAAGTAACTTGCTCCAGGTCACCCAGACGCAAATCTGGATTGTCTCCCTGTCAGCCCGACTTCAGAACAGGGTCTTTACAGACAGACTTAAACTGTCTATGTTTTACCTCCTCATTCGAGTTCAGATGAGAATATGGGTAAAGAAATGGGGCTGAGAGACCATCAAAAATTACAACGCATTTGAGAACAAGTAAGAATTAGGCACATGACTGAGGCAGAGGAGGAGGTGAAATCAGAGAATTTCGTGTTTCAGATCCTACCATCATCTGTTCCCACAATTACATACAAGTCACTCAACCACTCAGAATCTCAGTGCCTTCACTGTTGTTTCTATGGGTATAAAAAACAAATGGGCCAGACACGGTGGTTCACACCTGTAATCCCAGAAGTTTGGGAGGCCCAGGTGGTGGATCGCCTGAGGTCAGGAGTTTGAGACCAGCCTGGCCAATGTGGTGAAACCCTGTCTCTACTAAAAATACAAAACATTAGCAGGGTGTGGTGGCAGGCACCTGTAATCCCAGCTACTTGGGAGGCTGAGGCAGGAGAGTCACTTGAACCCAGGAGGTAGGGGTTGCAGTGAGCCAAGATCACACTACTGCACTCCAGCCTGGGCAACAGAGCAAGACTTCATCTAAAAAAAAAAAAAAAGCGGGGGTGATTCCAGGGCAAGATGACCGAATAGGAATAGCTCCAGTCTGCAGCTCCTAGCAAGATCAACACAGAAGGTGGGTGATTTCTACATTTCCAACTGAGGTACCCAGTTCATCTCATTGGGACTGATTAGACAGTGGGTGCAGCCCATAGAGGGCAAGCAGAAGTAGGGTGGGGTGTCGTCTCACCTGGAAAGCCCAAGGGGTTGGGGAACTCCCTCCACTAGCCAAGGGAAGCCATGAAGGACTGTGCCACGAGAGATGGTGCATTCCGGCCTAGAAACTATACTTTTCCCACGATCTTTGCAACCCACAGACCAGGAGATTCCCTCAGGTGCCTATACCACCAGAGCCCCGGTTTTAAGCACAATACTGGTTGGCCATCTGGGCAGACACCAAGCTAGCTGCAGGATTTTTTTTCTTACCCCAGTGGTCCCTGGATTGCAGCAAGACAGAACTGTTCACTCCTCTAGAAAGAGGGCTGAAGCCAGGGAGCCAAGTGGTCTTGCTCATTGGATCCCACCCACATGGAGCCCAGCAAACTAAGATCCGGTGGCTTCAAATTCTCGCTGTCAGCACAGCAGTCTGAAGTCAACCTGGGACACTGAGCTTCGTTGGGGGAGGGGCATCCACCATTACTAAGACTTGAGGTAGGCAGTTTCCCTTCACAGTGTAAACAAAGCCACTGGGAAGTTCAGACTGGGTGGAGCCCACTACAGCACTGCAAAACTGCTATAGCCAGATGGCCTCGCTAGATTCCTCCTCTCTGGGCAGGGCATCTCTGAAAGAAAGGCAGCAGCCCCAGTCAGGGGCTTATAGATAAATCTTCTATCTCCTTGGGACAGAGAACCTGGGGGAAGGGGCAGCTGTGGGCACAGCTTCAGCAGACTCAAACATTCCTGCCTGCCAGCTCTGAAGAGAGCAGCAGATCCCCCAGCACAGTGCTTGAGCTCTGCCAAAGGACAGATTGCCTCCTCAAGTGGGTCCCTGACCCCCATGCCTCCTGATGGGGAGACACCACCCAGCAAGGGTCAACAGACACCTCCAACACAAGAGCTCTGGCTGGCATCTGGTGGGTGCCCCTCTGGGACGAAGCTTCCAGAGGAAGGAGCAGGCAGCAGTCTTTGCTGTTCTGCACCCTCTGCTGGTGATACCCAGGCAAACAGGATCTGGAGTGGACCCCCAGCAAACTCCAGGAGACCTGCAGAAGAGGGGCAAGACTTAGAAGGAAAACTAACAAACAGAAAAGAATAACATCAACATCAGGGGAAAAAAAAGGGTGACCACGCAAAAACTCCATCTGAAGGTCACCAACAGCAAAGACCAAAGATAAATCCACAAAGATGAGGAAAAACCAGCGCAAAAAGGCTGAAAATTCCAAAAACCAGAATGTCTCTTCTCCTCCAAAGGATCACAACTTCTCACCAGCGAGGGAACAAAACTGAACTGAGAATGAGTTTGATGAATTGACAGAAGTAGACTTCAGAAGGTGGGCAATAACAAATTCCTCCGAGCTAAAGGAGCATGTTCTAACCCAATGCAAAGAAGCTAAGATCCTTGATAAAAGGCTACAGGAACTGCTAACTAGAATAACCACTTTATAGAACATAAGTGACCTGATGGAGCTGAGAAACACAGCACAAGAACCTTGTGAAGCATAAAAAGTATCAATAGCCGAATCAATCTAGTGGAAGAAAGGATATCAGAGATTGAAGATCAACTTAATGAAATCAAGTGTGAAGACAAGATTAGAGAAAAACGGATGAAAAGAAATGAACAAAGCCTCTAAGCAATATGGGACTACGTGAAAAGACCAAATCTACGTTTGATTGGTGTACCTGAAAGTGTACATCTCAGGAATAATGAAACTAAGTTGCAAAACATACTTCAGGATATTATCCTAAAGAACTTCCCCAACCTAGCAAGACAGGCCAACAGTCAAATTCAGGAAATACAGAGAACACCACAAAGATACTCCTCGAGAAGAGCAACCCCAAGACACATAATCGTCTGATTCACCAAGGTTGAAATGAAGGAAAAAATGTTAAGGGCAGACAGAGAGAAAGGTCAGGTTACCCACAAAGGGAAACCAATCAGACTAACAGCAGATCTCTCTGCAGAGACCCTACAAGCCAGAAGAGAGTGGGGACCAACATTCAACATTCTTAAAGAAAAGAATTTTCAACCCAGAATTTCATATCCAGTCAAACAAAGCTTCAAAAGTAAAGGAGAAATAAAATCTTCTACAGGCAAGCAAATGCTGAGAGATTTTGTCACCACCAGAACTGCTTTACAAGAGCTCCTGAAGGAAGCACTAAATATGGAAAGGAAAAACTGGTAACAGCCACTGCAAAAACAACCCCAAATGTAAAGACCATTGACACTATGAAGAAACTACATCGACTAATGGGCAAAATAACCAGCTAGCATTATAATGACAGGATCAAATTCACACATAACAATATTCACCTTAAATTTAAACAATCTAAATAGTCTAAATGCCCCAATTAAAAGGCACAGACTGGCAAATTAGATAAAGATTCAAGACCCATCAGTATGCTGTATTCAGGAGACGCATCTCACTTGCAAAGACACACATAGGCTCAAAATAAAGGGATGGAGGAAGATTTATCAAGCAAATGGAAAGCAAAGAAAACAGGGGTTGCAATCCTAGTCTCTGATAAAACAGACTTTAAACCAACAAAGATCAAAAAAGACAAAGAAGGGCATTACATAATGGTAAAGGGATCAATGCAACAAGAAGAGCTGACTATCCTAAATGTATATGCACCCAATACAGGAGCACCCAGATTCGTAAAGCATCTTTGGCCAAATGCTCCATTTACCATCTCTGTACTCATGCTGTCATCTAAATTGAAATGCAGTTCTTTCACTCATTACTACCATTTATTGATATTCTTTCCATCTGTTATAGCCTAATATAACCCCAACTTGCTCCATCTACCCTTATGCGCAGTAACAATGTTGAGAATACAACGCTGGATTCAATAAATTTTTTCCATTCTTTGCCAAAAACTTTTGCAATAAGCTGAATGTTTGTGTACCCCTAAAATTCATGTGTCTAACCCTAATTCCAATTTGATCATCTTTGAAGGTAAGGCCAAATGAGAGGTATTTAGTTCATGAGGGTGGGGTGGGTCCCTTATGAAGGAGATTAGTGCCCTTATAATAAGAGGCCAGAGAACTAGCTTGCTCTCTTTCTGCCATGTGAGGAGGATACAAGGAAAAGTTGCCTCTCTGCATCCTGGAAGAGAGCCCACCCCAGAATCTGACAGTGTTGGCACCCTGATCTCAGACTTTCAACCTCCAGAACTGTGAGAAATAAATTTATGTTATTTATAAGCATATCAAGAAATAACTAAGATCAGAGCATAACTGAAGGAGATAGAGACATGAAAAACCCTTTAAAACATCAATGAATCCAGGAGCTGGTTTTTTTGAAAAGATTAACATAACAGACCACTAGCCACACTAATAAAGAATGATAAATAAATAAATAAATAAAAATGAGAAAAGGGAGATCACCACTGATCCCACAGAAATACAAACTACCATCAGAGAATACTATAAACACCTCGATGCAAATAAACTAGAAAATCTAGAAGAAATGGATAAATTCCTGGACGCATACACCCTCCCAAGACTAAACTAGGAAGAAATCGAATTCCTGAATAGACCAACAACAAGTTCTGAAATTGAGGCAGTAATTAATAATCTACTGACCAAAAAAAAGCCCAGGACCAGACGGATTCACAGCCGAATTCTACCAAAGGTACAAAGAGGAGCTGGTACCATTCCTTCTGAAACTATTCCAAACAACAGAAAAAGAGAGACTTCTCCCTAACTCATTTTATGAGGCCAGCATCATCCTGATACCAAAACCTGGCAGAGACACAACAAAAAAAGAAAATTTTGGGCCAATATCCCTGATGAACATCGATGTGAAAATCCTCAGTAAAATACTGGCAAACCGAATCAAGCAGCACATCAAAAAGCTTATCCACCGTGATCAAGATGGCTTCATCCCTGGGATGCAAGTCTGGTTCAACATATGCAAATCAATAAACGTAATCCATCACATAAACACAACCAGTGACAAAAACCACATGATTATCTCAATAAATGCAGAAAAGGCCTTTGATAAAATTCAACACCACTTCATGCTAAAAACACTCAATAAACTAGGTATTGATGGAACATACTTCAAAATAGTAAGAGCCATTTATGACAAACTCACAGCCAATATCACACTGAATGGGCAAAAGCTGGAAGCATTCCCTTTGAAACCCAGCACAAGACAAGGATGCCCTCTCTCACCACTCCTATTCAACATAGTATTGGAATTTCTGGCCAGGACAATCAGGAAAGAGAAATAAATAAAGGGTACTCAAATAGGAAGAGAGGAAGTCAAATTATCTCTGTTTGCAAATGACATGATTGTGTATTTAGAAAACCCCATCACCTCAGCCCCAAAACTCCTTAAACTGATAAGCAACTTTAGCAGTCTCAGGATATAAAATCTAAGTACGAAAATCACAAGCATTCCTATACATCAATAATAGACACACAGAGAGCCAAATCATGAGCAAACTCCAATTCACAATTGCTGCAAAGAGAATAAAATACCTAGGAATACAACTTACAAAGGATGTGAAGGCCCTCTTCAAGGAGAACTACAAACCACTGCTCAGGGAAATAAGAGAGGACACAAACAAGTGGAAAAACATTCCATGCTCATGGATAGGAAGAATCAATATCGTGAAAATGACCATACCGGCCAAAGTAATTTATGGATTCAATGCTATCCTCATCAAGCTACCACTGACTTTCTTCAGAGAATTAGAAAAAAATACTTTAAGTTTCATATAGAACCAAAACCGAGCCCATATAACCAAGAAATCCTAAGCAAAAAGAATAAAGCTGGAGGCATCACGCTACCTGACTTCAAACTATACTACAAGGCTACAGTAACCAAAATAGCGTGGTACTGGTACCAAAACAGAGATATAGACCAATGGAACAGAACAGAGACCTCAGAAATAACACCACACATCCACAACCATCTAATTTTTGACAAACTTAACAAAAACAAGCAATGGGGAAAGGATTCCCTATTTAATAAATGGTGTTGGGAAAAATGGCTAGCCATATGCAGAAAACTGAAACTGGACTCCTTCCTTACACTTTATACAAAAATTAACTGAAGATGGATTAAAGAATTAAACATAAGACCTAAAACCATAAAAACCCTAAAAGAAAACCTAGGCAATACCATTCAGGACACAGGCATGGGCAAAGACTTCATGACTAAAACACCAAAAGCAATCGCAACAAAAGCCAAAATGGACAAATGGGATCTAATTAAACTAAAGAGCTTCTGCACAGCAAAATAAACTATCACCATAGTGAACAGGCAACCTACAGAATGGGAAAACATTTTTGCAATCTATCCATCTGACAAAGGGCTAATATCCAGAATCTACAAAGAACTTAAACAAATTTACAAGAAAAAAACAACCCCATCAAAAAATGGGTGAAGGATATAAACAGACACTTTTCAAAAGAAGACATTTATGTGGCCAACAAACATATGAAAAAAAGCTCATTATCACTGGTCATTAGAGAAATGCAGATCAAAACTACAAGGAGATACCATCTTGTGCCAGTTAGAATTACGATCATTAAAGTCAGGAAACAACAGATGCTGGAGAGGATGTGGAGAAATAGGAACGCTTTTACACTGCTGGTGGGAGTGTAAATTAGTTCAACCATTGTGGAAGACAGTGTGGCAACTCCTCAAGGATCTAGAACTAGAAATAGCATTTGACCCAGAAATTCCATTACTGGGTATATACCCAAAGGAATATCAATCATTTGACTATAAAGACACATGCACACGTATGTTTTATTGCAGCACTATTTACCATAGCAACGACTTGGAACCAACCCCAATGCCCATCAGTGATAGACTGGATAAAGAAAAGAAAATGTGGCACACATACACCATGGAATACTATGCAGTCATAAAAAAGGAGTTCATGTCCTTTGCAGGGACATAGATGAGGCTGGAAACCATCATTCTCAGCAAACTAACACAGGAACAGAAAACCAAACACCACATGTTCTCACTCATAAGTGGGAGCTGAATAACGAGAACATATGGGTACAGGGAGGGGAACACCACACACTTGAGGGATGAGGGGACTGAGGAGGGATAGCATTAGGAGAAATACCTAATGCAGATGATGGGTTGATGGGTGCAGCAAACAACCATGGTACATGTATACTTACGTAACAAACCTGCATGCTCTGCACATGTACCCCAGAACTTAAAGTATAATTAAAAAAAAGAAAAGAAAATATAGGTAGAGATGATAAATAATATCAAAAACTGGGATTTATTGAGATGTACCTGTCAAATCACTCTGTATTGTTTTCCAATATGTAAATGAAACTAAAAATAGTCTCCAGTTTTTAATTAAAACATGAAATATCCACACATTTTGCTTTGAGAATAAATATGTTTTGAAAATAAAAAAATGGGACAGTTGACAAGTAAATATAGATTTTTAAAACTCTTTAAATGAAAACTTTATTTTACCACTTTAAAAATTAAAAAGCACTGTCACATCCGTCATTTGAATCTAAAATGACCCTATGAGTTAGGCCTCACAAGGATTTATATTATTGACATTTTATAGATTGAAAATTGAGAACCCCCCAAATTAAAGTAAATTGTCCAAATTCAAATAGCGGGAAAATGGTGTGGTTAAGATTAGTCATAGCTTTAAACCTGTGGTTAATTGTCACGGAACCATAGTCTTCCCCTCCTTCCTCTACTTTTCTGGGAGGTTATAAACACAATAGGATTATGGAAATTGGTTCTTAATTAAAATCTTGGAATAAATCCAGTTATGATAGAGGTAAGATTTCAGATAAGCAACAATAACAAAAGATACATATGAGCAACTAGTTACCCTGGAGGATGAACCAGGCCTTTTACTATTTCCTGGTTCTGTCTCTGGTGAATGTTCTCATTCAAAGAGAATCTGCCTTCATTTCACACAAATCATCCACAGCCTTTAGTTGTCTCTTGCCATTACCCCTTTCCTTCATATTAAGCCAAAGGCAAACTGCATAAAACAAAAGTCTGTTTTATTAAGTACCAGTACCTGGATATGCTGGCACTTGTCTGCTAAGTTCTGATAGTGCTCTTCTTGGTCTCTTAAACAGAAGTTACAGTAACAGTGAGGAGCACATGGAGAGGAAGGGAGAAGAGAAAGGACAAAAAAACCAAAACAACCTTAGGTAAGGAAAGAGAGAAAGAGGTAGAGGGAGGGAAAAGAAGAGGGGAAGAGAGGCAAGTAAAGGAGAGAGAGGAGGATAAAATATTATCTATCCAAAGAAAAAAACACTGGACAGAGAGTCAGAAGAACAGATTTTAAGGCCCATGATCAATAGCTGATGATGCATGAATCCCTGAATACCTTTAAGTCTCACATTTCTCACCTGGAAGGTGTATTCAATCAGCTCTGCCTTTTCCTGGGTGTTGAAGGTCAAATAGCACAAGAGAGGTAAAGATATTTGAAAACAGCATCGACATTACCACCTACAGCGAGTGGATACTAAGATTCAATCATCGCTTTTTTTTTTTTTTTTTTTTTTTTTTTTTTTAACAAGGGAATTTGCTCAGACTCTGTCCAGGCGTTCCTTTGGAGTCAGCTTGCCATTATTTAGCAGCTGAGTTTTCCTTGCCTCTTACTCTTTTCTCCGCCTGCTGCTGCCTTACCTTTGACCTTATAATCGTGACTTAATGCCTGAGAAGGGCCAAGTAAGTTAGAAGTAAAGATAACAATCAAATTAGTCTACTTAGTTCCATGTTAACAAAAGCTTTAATCTGGGGGAAAAAAAAAATCAGAACTTGTTAACACCTCAAATCTATGAGGCATATTACAAAGTGCTTTCAAGTTATGTCATTAGAACCTAACAATAAGACTGTTAATGAAGCAGAATGATGATTAATGTCACCTTTTAATAGATGAACAAATAAAGTAACAGTTGTAAAACTGGGACTAGAACCCAGGATTCCTCTGCCAGTACTCTAATATGGATGTTTCCTGAGAAACCCTGAGCAGTACATAAACAACCATCACTTCGCCAGCTGCTGGTACAGGCTTCCCCACTCTAACCACAGGATGCAAATGTGGATAAGCTGCACAGGTTAATTAGGAAGGCTGGAATTACATCAGCCCCCAGTGGTAACAATTGGGTGCCTCATGGGAAATATAATATAATATTCCATGAAAAATTAAAGTTTCTTTGGTAAAACTAATGAAAGAAGGGAGATTAACGGTGAAATTTTATGGGAATGACACAAATATGCAAATTTTTCATCTTTTGGAATGGAGGTTTAATGAATGCTAAGATGACACATAAACCAGAAGCATATTATCTAAATAAATAACCATTAAAGTAACTAATAATGATCATTATAAGCAACTTGAAAGAATGATGTAGAAGTAGAAAAATAAGATGAAGGAATTGGGATGTTCTTGTAAATGGGAAGTTTACATCAGGGAGACTCCCTGTTTATATCAGGGAGTCAATGGATAATACTCAAAAAAGGTAAGACTAAGACTATTGGCCAGGCACGGTGGCTCAAGTCTGTAATCCCAGCACTTTGGGAGGCCGAGACGGGCGGATCACGAGGTCAGGAGATCAAGACCATCCTGGCTAACACGGTGAAACCCCATCTCTACCAAAAATACAAAAAATTAGCCGGGCGAGGTGGCGGGCGCCTGTAGTCCCAGCTACTCGGGAGGCTGAGTCAGGAGAATGGCGGGAACCCGGGAGGCGGAGCTTGCAGTGAGCCAAGATGGCGCCGCTCACTCCAGCCTGGGCGACAGAGTGAGACTCTGTCTCAGGAAAAAAAAAAAAAAAAAAAAAGACTATTAAGTTGCACTTACAATCACTAGTAGAAAGAGAAACCTATGATTACTCTGTTAGAAGAAAACGCACTCAATGAAAAGCAAAGGATATATAGACAACATGGTAATCTATTTTAAAAAATTAATAATACAAAAATCAAAATGTTCTAATTTAGACCATAACGGTCATATTAATATATGTAAATAGGTTAAGCCTACCTATTAAAAGAAAAAGGCCCCAAGTGGATCACAAAGTAAAATTCAATTATATGATGTATGCAAGTGCACATCAAAAACAAAGAGACTCAAAATGCTCAGAGTAAAACAGGCAAAGATATACCAAGAAAATTCAAATAAAAAGAACGTAAGGGTTGCAATATTCATCAGGAAAGGTATTAAAGTAATTAAACTCTATAATGAAAAATATTACATCTAAAGTAAAGATTCAAAATCTATGAATATTTCTACAACAAAAAATACAATATCAACATTCATATAAAGTCACAAGAGTAAAATAAATCCACCACAGTAATAAAAAAATTATCCTATCTCAATGTATGACAAATCAAGTAGCCATATATATAAACATTACATATATATAACTAAATGTAGCAATATATATAACATTTATTACTAAATAGACAAAGATAGAGTATACCTAAATAACATAATGATAGTAGATCTTAGTACCACTTATGAAACTCTACATGTGTAACTCTATATATATGATATACTAATCTCACTACTACTTACTAACTCTATATGTAGAACTCTGTATGTATGATATACTAATTCCAAAAAGAGAGAAAGTAGTATAATAGTGATACGCTAATTCCAAGGAGAGAGAAAGTAGAAAGCAGAGAGAGCACATTTAAGTATTTAAGAAATTGATTAAAAAATTGGTGATTTAAAGGTATACATATTTAGTAATTTCCAGAGAGTAGAAATAGTAAGAGAAGACATTTGCTGAACACAATGTAATAAAACTATAAATTAATAACAAAATTTTAAAGCATAAAAATTCAACTTTAAATAAAGTTACTTCAATCTATTCTCAGGTCAAAGAGGAAATGAACAAACAGTAATATTAGGATATGAAATATAATAATAAAAACTATTATGTACCTGAAAAAGCCACACTAAAGAAAATTTAATAGTCAGAAAGCTCACATATCTAACAAAAATAGCCATAAATGAATTAAAATTTCAAGTGAAGTTATTTACAAAATGCAAAATATATATACAAATATAGAATTAATACATAATACAGATAAATGTAGAAAATAATGAATGAGAACAAAAAGAATTCTATTATGAACAAGTAAACCCAAAAGAAATGGTACTTTAAAATCTATCAACCAACCATTAGCTAATAGAACCCGCACACTTGGAAGAAAGTAATTCTCTGCAAAATAAACTTTTACTATTTCTTTAATTACCTATTTTAGGCTTTCTCAATTGAGTGAATATTTACAAACCTCTACAAAACTAAGTGATGTAATAATAAGACATAAATGACTGAAAGTTATCATAAAAGAAAGAAAAAAAATCAAACATGTCAGTGCTATCAAGAAAATTGAGAAAGTTGTAGTGTTTATCTTCCTTTAAAAGCACCAGATTCAGGCATTTTCATAGGTGAAACACACCAAACTTCTACGTAACAAATAAAGCCATTTGTTTATCTAATACAGTCAATAGAGAATAAAGATAGTTTTTAAGAAAATTATCTAACATTGAAACCAAACTTACAAGGACAGCCTAATTAAAAAAAACTGTATGTCAATTAAACTTATGAATATTAATGCAAAAACTTATTAATACTTGCAATTAATATTTAATCACGTATTAATATTCAATAGCACATTAATAATTATATACTAATTCCAGGTAGTATTCATACCTCGAACCTGCCAAAATGTTTCAATAATAAAAATGTGTGACCATTTTTAATTAAACCTAAGGAGAAAAGTAAATATATGATCATCTTCAAAGATGTAGCAACAACATTTGATAAAATTCAGTAACTAGGCATAGATTCCCAGCAGACTGCTTTTCCTGAAAATAATAACTAGAAATTCTGCAGACACAACTGATAAGTGAATAAAACCCATTCTTCCACTCCCTACTTTGCCAAAAAAACAAACAAACAAAAAAACTACCTGAAGACTTTGGAGTGTAAGTAGTCTCCACAATTTCAAGGAGGAATAAATCAAATCCCATAGTATTTTATATACTAGAAAAAAACAAGAAAATATGAACCACTCTCAAGAAAAGGGACAGTCAACAGAAGCAATCCTGAGATGACCAAGAGGTTGAAATTATCAGAAAGAACTTTAAAGCAATTATTTTAATTATGCTAACTTAGGTAAAAGAAACTATGCTCATAAACAATAAAAATATAAAATCTCTTAAGAAAATAAAACCTATACTAAAGAACTACATGGATATTTTAAAACAAAAAGGTATAACATTTGAAATAAAAAATACTGGATAGATTTAATAGGAGAATTAAATGACAAAGAAAAATTTCAGTGAACATGAAGACAGAGAAAAGAAAATTATCCAATTTGAAGATAAGTCAGAGAAAATAATGGGAAAAGACAGAGCTTCAGAGACTTGTGGGACAGTATCAGAAAGTTTAACATACATGTAATTTAAGTACCAGGAAAATAAATCGAAAGAAAAAAATAAATAAAAAGTAATAGTCCCAAACCTCCGAAACTTGTTGAAAGATAAATTTACAGATGTAAGAAGCTTAGATAATCTCAAACAAGATAAATACAAAAAGAAGCACATGAAAGTCAAATTTCTAAAACTAAAGATAAGGATAGAATGTGAAAGCAGTCAGAGAATATAAAGAGGAATAGCAGTTCAAATCATTGTGGACCTCTCATCAGAGATGGAAGCCAAATAACAGTGGAACAACATCTTGAAAGTGCTGAAAGAAAAAAGAAGTAATAATATCAAGTCAAATTCTGTAACTAGAGTAAATATTCCTCAAGAATTAAGACTAAGAATTAAGACTAGTTTTCAGAAAGAAAAACTAAGAGAATGTATCACCACTAGATTATACTAAAAGAAATGCTAAAATGTAATTTTTCATGTATAGGAAAAATGACTTTAAAGGGAAACGAATCTTACGGAAGAAATGAAGAATATCATACATGTTAATATCTAAGTAAATATAAAAGATGATTTTATCTAAATTTCTTTGAAATACTTATGATTTATTAAAGCACAAGTTATAACATTATCTTGCAGGTCTTGGATTAAAAGCATGAGCCAACTGTGTGATTTCTACAACACTTTAAATACAAAGACATGAATAGGTAGAAAGTAAATGGATTAAAAAAATGCTATGTGTATTATTCCCTTTTTATACTGTTATGAAGAAATACCCAAGACTAGGTCATTTATTAAGAAAAAAGTTTAATGGACTCATGGTTCTAAGGGGCTGGGGAGGTCTTACAATCATAGCGAAAGGTGAAGGAGGAGCAAAGGGACGTCTTACATGGTGGCAAGCAAGAGAGCATGTGCAGAGGAACTGCCCTTTATAAAACCATCAGATAGACTGAGATTTATTCACTATCATGGGAACAATATGGGAAAAATCTACCCCCATGATTCTATTACCTCTCATTGGGTCCCTTCCACAACATGGGGATTATGGGAGCTACAATTCAAGATGAGATGTGGGTGAGGACACGGCCAAATCATATCACTGTGCAAACTGTAAGTATAAAAATGACACAGTGGTTATAATAAGATCAGATTTTAAAATAAACTTTATAGCATAAAATTTTGCCAGAGATAAAGAAGAATACTTCATAATGAAAAAAAGGCTCAATTCACCAGAAAGACACCAATCACAAATGTGCATGCACCTAATAGACTCAAAATATGTGAGGCAGAAGTTAACAAAATTGAAAAGAAAACCAGAAAATTCCACAGTGATAGATTTTTGCACTCCATTCAGTAACTCTTAAAAAACTACATAAAAAATCAGTAAAAATACATATAGTCCAAACAGCATTATCAAACACAGTATCCCAATTGATATTTGTAGAAAACTACAAATAAAATCCAAGTGCACATGACAAATTCACAAAGATACATCATAATGCACTTCATAAAACGAATCTCAAAGTATCAGTAAGGAATGAAATTAAAGACAGTATGCTCTCTAAATTAGAATTAAGTAGAATTAAGATATCTATAAAAACCTGAAGTATTTGGAAATTAGCCAAAACAATGTATAATGTATCCATGGATCAAGAGAAAAATCACAAGAAAAATTTAAAAATATCTCTAAATGATAATAGAAGCACAACATATCAAAAGCTCTGGGATGCAGCAAACGTAATACTTAAAAGGAAATTTATAGCTGTAAATGTTCGTATTAGGAAAGTTTAAAATCAATAACCTTGGGTTGCAATTTAAGCAGTTAAAAAAAAGAAAAAGAAAAGTAAACCCAAAGTAGAAGAAAGGAAATAATAAAGAAAAGAGTAGAAATGGGCCGGGTGCCATGGCTCACACCTATACTTCCAGCACTTTAGGAGGCCGAGGTGGGTGGATCACCTGAGGTTGAGAGTTTGAGACCAGCCTGACCAACATGGAGAAACCCCGTCTCTACTAAAAATACAAAAAATTAGCTGGGTGTGGTGGTGCATGCCTGTAATCCCAGCTACTTGGGAGGCTGAGGCAGGAGAATCGCTTGAACTCGGGAGGTGGAGGTTGCAGTGAGCCGAGATCATGCCACTGCACTCTAGCTTGGGCAACAAGAGTGAAACTCTGCCTCAAAAAAAGTAAAAAATAAAAGAGCAGAAATCAACTAATTAGTAATTAGCAAAACAATAGTAAAAATTAACCAAGCGAAAAGTATGTTCTTGTTAAAAACCAACAGAATTGGTATGATCAACAGAAAAGAAAAAAGACGGAAGACACAGATCACTGATATGGTTTGGATCTGTGTCCCCACCAATTCTCATCTTGAATTGTAATCCCCAATAGAAAGACGATTGGATCATGGGGGCATATTTCTCAAGAATGGTTTAATGCCATCCTCTTGGTACTCTCCTCATGACAGTGAGTGAGTTCTTGTAAGATCTGATCATTTAAAGTGTGTAGCATCTCCCCACTTTCTCTCTCACTCCTGCTCCTACCATGTGAGATGCCTTATTCCCCTTTTCTTTCTGCCATGACAGGAAGTTTCCTGAGGCCTCTCTAGAAACAGAAGCTTCTGTAGAGCCTGCAGAACCCTGAGCCAATTAAACTCTTTTTTTCCTTCTTCCTTTTTTGAGATGGAGTCTCATCTCTGTCACCCAGGCTTGAGTGCAGTGGCTCAATCTCGGCTCACTGCAACCTCTGCCTCCCAGGTTCAAGCAATTCTCCTGTCTTGGCCTCCCAAGTAGCTGGGATTACAGGCATGTGCCACCATGCCTGGCTAACTTTTTTTTATTTTTAGTAGAAACGGGGTTTCACCATGTTGGCTAGGCTGGTCTCAAACTCCTGACCTCAAGTGATCCACCCACCTTGGCCTCCCAGAGTGCTGGGATTACAGGCATGAGCCATTGCACACGCAAACCTCTCTTTTAAATAAATTACCCAGTCTCAGATATTTCTTTATAGCAATGAGAGAACAGAATAATACAGAAAATTGGTAGCAGGAATAGGGATTACTATAAAGATATCTAAAAATATGGAAGCAACTTTGAAAGTGGGTAGCAGGCAGAGGTTGAAAGAGTTTAGAGGGTTCAGAAGAAGACAGGAGGATGAGGAAAAGTTTGTAACTTTCTAGACACTGGCTGAATGGTTATCACCAAAATGCTGATAGTGATATGGACAGTGAAAGCCAGGCTGATGAAGTCTCAAATGTAAATAAGAAACTTATTTGGAACCGGAGCAAAGGTCACTTTCGTTATGTCTTAGCAAAGAAGTTGGCTGCACTGTGCCTCTGCCCTAGGTATCTGTGGAACTTTCAACTTGAGAGTGATGATTTAGGATTATCTAGTGGAAGAAATTTCTAAGCATCAACACATTCAAGATGTGGCCTGGCCGCTTCTAAGAACCTATTCTCATACACATGAGCAAAGAAATGACTTAAAATTGGACTCACATTTAAAAAGGAAACAGCATGAAAGTTGGAAAATTTGAAGCCTGGCCATATGGTAGAAAGGAAAAAAAAAGAAAGTACATTTTCAGGGGAAGAATTCAGGTAGGCTGCAGAAGTTTGCATAAGTAAAAAGGAGCAAGTGCTCATAGCCAGGACAATGGGGAAAACACCTCACAGACATTTTAGAAGCCTCCTTGGGAGGCCCTCCCATCACAGGTCCTGAGGCCTAGGAGGACTAAATCCCCAGTGTTAGAAATGGGGCCTAATGGGAGGTGATTGGATTATGGGGGCAGATTTAGCAGGAATGGGTACCATCCTCTTTGTACTGTCCTCACTATAGTGAGATCTGGTTGCTTTAAAGTATGTAGCACCTTCCCCTTTCTCTTGCTCCTGCTACCACTATGCAAGATGCCTCACTCCCCCTTTGTCTTCTGCCATGATTGGAAATTTCCTGAGGCCTCGCCTCCACAGAAGCAGAAGCCACTATGCTTCCTGTATAGCCTGCAGAACTATAAGCCAATTAAACTTATTTTCTTTATAAATCACCTGGTCTTAAAGAGTTCTTTATAGCAATGAGAGAACAGACAAATAAAATCACCAATATCAGGAAAGGAGGAAGATATCACTAAATATCTTATGGACATTAAAGGGATTATAAGGAAATGATATAACAACTTTATGCCTTCAGATGCAACAACTTAAATAAATAACAAATTCCTTTAAAAATATAATTTATCAAAATTAATATGAAATAAAATTTTGGTCCTCCTAGGCCTCAGGACCAGTGGTGGGAGGGCCTCCCAAGGAGAAAAAATTATGAGAAATACAATATTTATAAAATAAATTGACTTTATTATAAGAATTTCCCACCAAGAAATGATCAAACCAAGATTTCCCTTATTAACTCTATCAGACAGTTAATGAAAAGATAACTCCACTTATATACAAACTATTTTAGAAAATAAAAGAGGAGGGAACATTTTCCAACTTCTTTTATGATGGCAGCATAGCCAAAATATGAAAACCTAGCAAAAACATTTTAAAAAATGAAAATAACAGACTAATACTCCTCATGAACACAGGCACAAAAATTATCCATAAAATATTAGCAAACTAAATCCAGCAATGCATAAAAAGAATAACATGTCACAACCAAATGTGTTTATCTTAGGAATGAAAAACTGACTGAATATTTGAAAATCTTAATAAAAATAAGACTTTCAAAAATTAGGCAAGCTGATGAAAAATAAATATGCATAAATAAATATGCAAATTCTAAAAAGCAAGATTAATAAATGGGGAGTAACTCAACCAGATATTGATACATAATATAAGGTTATAATTATTAAAACCATTTTGAGCTTTAAGAAACACAAATGGAATCGAATAGAGAATCCAGGTATAGAAACTCACAGAGAAAGGTACATTATAAAATAATAAATATTAAATATATGATATTGAGAAATCTAGCCTGTCATCTGGATAAAAATTAAAGTGGATTGCATACTTCCTTCTTTACTCAAGGCAAATTTTAGATGAAATATAAGTCCATTGTTAAAAGTAAAATAAAATTACTAGACAAAAACTTGGAAATTTACTTTATAATTATAGTATGGAGAAAGCTTTACTCAAAAAGACATAAATTTAGAAGCCTTGAAAGAATGAGAAATTTGATACCTGTATTAGTTTGTTTCACACTGCTGATAAAGACATACCCCAAACTGGGAACAAAAAGAGGTTTAACTGGACTTACAGTTTCACATGGCTGGGGAGGTCTCAGAATCATGGCAGGAAGTGAAAGGCACTTCTTACATGGTGGTGGCAAGAGAAAATGAGCAAGAAGCAAAAGCAGAAACCCCTGATAAATTCATCACACCCCCATGTTACTGAGCTTACAGGAATGATCCCAAGAGACATTTTATAAGAAGAGTGACTACCCATTTTGGTTCTATCCACTGAGCTTTACAGAATAATTTCAATTCCCAGAGGCATTCCACTTTTTAGCTACCTCTTTGGAATGTTCTTCCCCTTTGGTTCTCCTTCTTTGGCTAACTCCTACCCAATATTAAATATTGGCTCAAGTGTTTCTTCTGAAAGTTTTCTCTGATTATCTGACACACAAATTAGGTCGAGTGCATTTTCCCCATGTGCCCACAGCTCTTTCTTACTTACATTTAGCTATTTATTTGTCACGTCCTCATACTAAAATAGAAATTTACTGATATGGTTTGGCTGTGTCCCCACCAAAACATCAGCTTGAATTGTATCTCCCAGAATTCACATGTGTTGTGCGAGGGAACCAGGGGGAGGTAATTGAATCATGGGGGTCGGTTTTTCGCATGCCAGTCTCGTGATAGTGAATAAGTCTCATGAGACTTGATGAGTTTAACAGAGGTTTCCGCTTTTCCTTCTTCTTCATTTTCTCTTGCCGTGGCCACATAAGGAGAGCCTTTGCCCTCCCACCATGATTTTGAGGCCTCCCCAGGCAAGTGGAACTGTCAGTTCAATTAAACCTTTTTTGGTTCCCAGTTTGGGGTATGTCTTTAATGGCAGCATGAAAACGAACTAATATATTTACTTAAAGTTATATCCCTGGAGGCTGACATAGAGTAGGAACTCTAGTTTGATGATTTCAACTTTCGTGATTTCACTATCCTCCCTTGGGTTCTCCCAGCTTACAGTGCCAAACTGAATTTTCAGGTTGTTTTCCCTGCATGTCCATCCCTGCTGCACCACTTCTTCAAGTCTAAGATATATACTCACTTGTCCAGGGACATCCCAGGGAAGGTAAAGTTGCCCAGGCAGATGCGATAGACAGCACTCAGAGGAATCCGCTGCAACTGCACACAACTGAGCATGATGAAGTCGTATTTGCAGATCAAGAGAGTCTTGTCCGTGACCAGCAGAATTCTCTCCTGCTCATTGTTCCAGTGGTCTATCCTACAGGAATCGTCACAGCAAATAAAAATTGACGACAAAGCCTGAGTCAAAAACAATGATATTCACATCTCTCCTAGCACAGAAAACAGTGACGTTTGATGAACTCAGAAGAGAGAGGGACTGAGAAATACCTAATACCACACCACTACCCCACTCGGTCTGGTCCCACGACTAATGAAGGAGGAAAGGTGGAAGATGATGGAGAACTATTTTATCATCCCAAAGCTCAAAGATGGTTGATTATCCACAATGGAATCCATTAGGGGAATACCCAGTGTGTGTTGTGTTAGCAGTCAACTGACTCATCCTTCCCCACATCTTCCCAGTTCTCTAGGAAACTTCATGGAGGACATCTTCCCTCATGGACACCAAAAATATCTCTCTGTTCTAGCTGAATCCATACCACAAATTTACTCACCATGAACTAGCCTACGCTAATTTGCAAAAGTTGCATCACTGACTGGAAGTACGTTGGAGACTTGAACACAGGTCCGCTGTCTTCCAAGTTATCTCATTCCTATTTGCAGCTCATCCTACCGTATCCTTGTGGTAGAAATGTGAAACAAGTGAAGTGAGATTTTTATGAACCAGAGTAAAGTAGATAAGGAGATAAACTAGATTAGTGTTTACTGAATTAATTGGCCTCAGATGTGAGAGCCTTCCAGGACACACATGGAACATTCTGACTGAGAGTTCAGAATTTCTCCAACAGAGAGAACAGAAAGAAAAAATCAATAGCTTCTTGTTAAAAGAGAGTGAACATGGTTCGTAATTCCCCCAGACCGACAGCGCTTTTGCTGGCTGCTTACTATAGCCTTTAGGATACAGCACTTCGAGACTTATACTAGAATTGTTTTAGTACATGTTTTGTTTTTCCCTAAAAAACTGAAAAGGTTGATTGATGACCAATTCTTGTCTGAATCCTCACCACACAGAATCAATCTAATATGTAAATGGTACGGGCACACCTTTCCCACCATTCTCCACACAGTAACCACAGTGCAATTCTTAACATACAAATTGAATGATGTCACTCCTTGTTCACTTTATTAAGTAGCATCCCCTTGAGTTTAGGTTCATAACATGGACTACACGCCTGTATAATCCGGCCCCTACTCAGGGTCATCTCAGAGTAGGCTGAAAACACTCGTTGTTCAAGTCATAGTTCAAATGTCTCATTCAAAGAGGATTTCCTAAACTCTGTATAAACTTGGCCTCATTGTATTTCCTCAAAGCAGACATCTTTTCCTCCTTGTGGCATTTATCACAGTTTGTAAGAAGAAATGAAGTATAAAATGCTTAGCAATGGGTACCATGTGGACACTGACCAATCAGAATATACACCACAATACTGAAAATAAGGAAATGCTAATAAGTACAAGCTGAGTTGGCTGAGTATCAACCCTGTGTGTGTGTATGCATGTGTGTGTGTGCGTGTGTATGTGTGTGTTCCATGAAGGCAGAGACTGTGTCTGTTGGGCTATTCACTCCATCTCCATCGGTCAAATAGCCTGCACTAAATACATATCTATTGAGTGGATAAATAAGTTCCAGTTATCATCATTTTGGAAGCCTTTTGGTAGTGTGAGGATGGAGGTGGAAATCTGCAGCTTTATCACCTACTAACTCTGAAAATTGGACTTTTAACCTTTCTATGGCTCAGGTTCCATGTCTGTGAAATGAAGACAATACTAGTACTCACATCATCCATTTGGGGAGAAGATTAAAAGAAATGATTCTCTGTTAGGGCTTTATAAATTAGCTGTTACTATTGCTGGAAGGGACCTGTGTCACTAAGGGACTTGGGTAACCCAATTATGTGCCACTTCACAGTGTAGTCTAGTGACAGACAGGTAAGATGAAGTTAGGAGTTGAATCAATAGGAGGACATACAGGAGAAGATACAAAGGACACAAAAAGGGAGACAGAAGTGAAAGAAAGAAGGAGAAGCAGAAAAAGGAAGAAAAGAAGAATGAGGTCATTAATTGAGGTCCTATTATATGCCTGCCATTATATATTGATAAGTATTAGTTCTATATCTTACCACAACCCTTTGAAGAAGGTTATGGCCAAAAACACTGAGCTGGATTACCATAGTAAAGTTAGTGGTATTGTGAGAGGAGATGGCATAAAGTTTAAAAGAGCTGGTTTAAGTCTTGGTTCTACAGTTTCCATCCAGTGGATATTCACCTCCATACAGTGATACTCCTCCTCCGCTTTGAGAGAAAGAAGAAATTCTTGAGAGTCTGCTTGACATTCTCAGTCTTAGTCAGAAAGAGATGAAGACTAAAATTTCTTATCAGATATCTACATAAACTTCCCTAAATAGATTGCATCTACTTAGCAGTAAGTTATAAGCTGCTGCCTAATAAACCAGACATGTTTTAGTCTAAAAAAACTTCAGCTTTTGGTTGAATGGTTTTACTGAAAATGTCAGCACTCCATAATGAGATGTATTTTAAAAGGTAAAGGATTCAGAAAAAAAGGAGGATTCTTTTTAGGAATACAGAGTGCTCTGCTCTGACACAAACTCTGCATAATTTACATGTCAGAAATATCTAAATTCAAGTAAACACACAGGCTTATAAATAGTTTGGGGCTACCATCTCAAGTTCCTGGGTTGTATGTTTATTTATTTAGACATCAATCACAATTTTTCCCCTAAGAATTCATGGAGAAACATTAAATTGCATATTCCAAATATTAATAGCATTGAGCTTTAAGTGGCAATAACAACAAATATAGGAATAGGAATAAAAATATACTGCGTTTGTACAGCTTAGAGAGGTTTACAAGGTCCTTGAATATCAACATTGTCTTTTAATCTTCACAAGAACCCTTTGGTCTAAATGTTATTACCCTTTTTTTGAAGACAAAGAAACTAAGGTCTACAGACCCTTAAAATGACTTGTTCAGTGCTTTGCACCCACCAAAGGGTGGTGCAGGGAGCTGACACAGGTACTGAGACAGCATATCCAAGCATAGTGTTTGCCTTCTCCTCAGTACTACCTACATTTAAAAAGCGGACCCTTCAGTGTGGTGTGGAAACATGGTAAAACCAATCTCCTCAAGACATACGATTCCTGGAATTGTTCCTTCTAGCAAACTTCTTCAAAACAACAATCAAGACTGTCTTTTTCCACCCTTATCCTCTTTCAGTGTTCCTAGCTTGGGGAAGAACCCTTCCTCCATCCAGTTCTTCCAGCTAGAGACCTGGGAGTCATTCGGATTCACCACATTTCCTCACATTCCATGCCAAGTCCTACAAATTTTACTCCTAAGGTAAAGATGTCAACGCCACCCACCTCCCTCCATCTTCCGCTTCACCATTCTAATTCAGTCTTTCATCATCTCCCACCTAGATGATTGCAATCACTCTCGCACTAGTTACTAGTTACTAGTCATCGAAACCTGATTCCCTTACATATACTCCTGCTCCCTTCCAATCCCTTCACTCTACTGCAGTGAGGGGATTCTTTGGAATCAAAAAGCAAATCTCAATCTCATCTTCACTGCCCTACCCTGGTTTAAAACACTTCAACAGTTCTTGCTCTTCTGAGAAATGACGGAAACCCTTAACCTGGTCTAAAAGTTTCTGCAGGGCCAAGCTCTAACTACTTCTTCAATTCCCTCTCAGGCCAAGTCTCTCCACTCCATTTCCTTTATCTTCTTTCAGATCCTTGTATTCACCATGCCCCCTCCAACTTAAAGGCCTTCGTACATGCTGTTCCCTCTGCAGGCAATGTTGCTCCTGATCTCCACCTAGTTAACTCTGATAGAGCTGAGCTCCATTACCCTTTACTCCAGCAAACCTTCTCAAACCTCTGTGGCTACTTCTCTTCTTTCCGATATACACTTTCAGACCACACATATGTCCCCCCTATGGTACTTATCTTGGATGCTATTTTATAGTTATTTCTATGATTACAGAATTCATGTCTTGTCTCCTCTCCTATACTGTAAACTCTAAAAATACAAAGTCAGTTCTTAGCCTTGTGTCTCCAAGGTTGTGGTATCCAAAACATACTTCTGAAATGAATTACTAAAAAAACAAGCTATCCTTGCACTGCACAACCTATATGCCTTGGTCCATTCTGTTTGGGGAACCCGACTTTCAGGTTTATACATTGAAATAGTACCCCATGAAATGACGTATTTTCTGTCAATAAACAATCAGTAACATTGGGGAAATATTCATGCCAAAATAGTGAGAAAAAGCAGGATATAGAACATTACCTGTGGTATCCTTCCAATTTTGTATCAACAACAAAATCATCCACATATCAAAATGGTAACAGTGATTATTTGTGAGTGGTGGAATTTCAGGTGACTTTTATTACTTTTTATGCTTTTATTTGCCAGAGTTTAGTTTTTCTGACCACACACAAATTAAATGTTTTGATATGAGAGGAGAGGCATTTTTTAAATAAATTACCCATCCTTAGGTTTTCAGCTTAAATGCTATATATTCCATGGAGCCTTACCCTTACCTCCTCTACCCACAAGTAACTAATATCTTTCCTCCCTTTAAATATGCACAAGGCCAGGTGTGGTGGCTCAGGCCTATAATCTCAACACTTTGGGAGGTCGAGGTGGGAGGCTCACTTGAGCCCAGGAGTCTGAGCTCAGCCTAGGTAACATAGGGAGACCTTGTCTCTACTAAAAATAAAGTAAATAAAAAGGTTAGCTGGATGTGGTGGTCCGCGGCTGTAGTCCCAGCTACCCAGGAGGCCGAGGTGGGAGGATCACTTCAGTCCTGGAGTTCGAGGTTGCAGCGAGCTATTATAGCACCACTGCACTCCAGCCTGGGGTACAAAATGAGACCCTGTCTCAATCAATCAATCAATCGATCAATCAATCAATCTGCACATGCCTCTATCAGTGCTTCAGTTGTGGCCCTAATCACAGTTTATATTACAGTGCTTTCTGTCCTACCCATTTCTCCCCCCACGCATATTAAGTGGATGCCCCTCTAGTGAAGGATCAGTGCTTTATTTTTATCTGTGTCTCCTCACTGTGCTCAGCAAAGAGTCCAAGAGAGACCAGGGCCTCAACAAATGAGCAGGTCACAGAACGAAAAATATAGAACCAGGAGATCCATTCCCTCTGTCGTGAGAGCCCGTCTTCCCTGGTGAAGGAGTCTGTGCATCTCATCTAGTTGTCACTTTTCCTCAGCACCATTATCACTTCCCCAATTGAGGAGAAGGTGCCTAGGTTCTCCCCCAGATAAAAAAGGCACCTGAGAGCTCCGTGAGTCTTCAGTTTCCTGGGATGACAACAGTTTCTCCAGCAGAGGGCAACAGTGAACTAGGAATCACAGGCTGGACCCATCCCGAGAGCTGCCAGTGTCCACACCCAGTTACTCAGATCATCACAGATGCCCTCCCAGTGGCCCCAGCCCCACACCCAGCAATACTTTCAGTTGCTCTTTTGAGGCTGTGTCAAATTATTTTGTGGTTTGGAAATAATTTCCTTTCAAGAAAGATTTTCTTTTAATATTATTCTCTCTCTCTTTCTCTCTCCCTCTCTCTTGCACACACACACACACAGACATACACACACACACACACACACACACACACACACTCAGTAGAGGCATCTTCCTTGATATTAAATAGTTACTATTACTGATTTACAAATCAACCTTCATGCACCTTCAAACCTCTTAGCCCAGCCCTTAAAAAGATAGTATCTTGGCTAACCAAAAACTGAACCATTCAATCATTCATTCCACACATATTCCCTGATCACCCACTGGGCTTCAGGCCCTGAAAAGGATCCAATTTTGTTTTGTTCTTCAAAAACACACAGATGAAAAATGCATGGCATTAAAGCAAAGCAATTTCTCTCCCTCTGAGTTAAGTGGAGTCTTGGAAAACCTTTAGCTAAATAATCCACATAGTCACATATTTTTCTTTCAGTCATTCGGTTACTCTTTCCCTGGGTCTTTCCAATTTGCTTAAAATAGAGGGCTCTCAAAGTACACACAGGACACTAATAGAAACCCAATTGTCACCAACCTTCCTTGTTCCCAGGTTTCCTGACTTGTCTCCCTGGAGTTCACTTTTTCCCTGACTATCCCATGCAGCCAGTCACACACCAGGCTCTGTACTAATTACCAGGAACAGAGAGAATATCATACCACTATTAGGGAATATGCAATTCTCGGAGATGTGAAGGGTAAATATGTAAGGAAGAGTAGTGTAGTGTAATGAGGCTTGACAATGGCAACTCAAGCCCACAGAAGCTGAACTCAGGTCTCCAGATTCCCAGCCTCTTGCCCATAGGGTTTGCTGCTCCAAGCATCTATTCAATGCCCTTGCAGAAGGTTCTCTTATCAACACTTCATTTCCTGCTGTTTGGTCAAAATCTCAGGGTTGGAAAAGCACAAGTAGCAAAGTACGAATGATTCTTTGAAATGTTCACAAGGAAAGGACTCAGGAGTATTTATTCATTTTGTTAACACTTCTTTAAGCTGCACTTAATATAAGACAGATAGAGTGTCCCCATAAAAAACAGGTAGGAAAGACCTGGAAACACCCATTTATGTGTCCCCTGAAAGCTACTTTTTCTCTTTAGTAAGGAAAATCCTACCATGAGTTCCATCATGTTGTTGCAGTTGATTACAGAAAAAGAAAAAACTGGCCATTTTTTTTTCTTTATAAAACAAAGGGCTTTGTAAGTTCTAAAAATTCTATAAAAGTCGCAAACATTAAGTTTTAGTTGAAAGAGATACACACCCAAACACACACACATACACACACACACCAGGTTTGACGCTTCTGAAATTTGCACGTACTGAGGAATAATTCTGCCATGAATTTTTCTTAGATTATAACAACAGAAGCCTCCATCTATTGAGGGTCTCCTATGGATCAGGTATTGTGCTAGTAGCTATGTACATATCATCTTTTTTAATCTTCACCAACAATCCTGATGAATGCAGATGAGCGCAAGATTCCTGAGCAGTGACGGGCTTTCTATCACACAGGTTTGGGGTCGGAAATGCAGCTCTGCCACTTACTAGCTGTACAATCTTGTAAAAGTTACTAATCCATTCTAAGATTTGGTTTTCATGTCTCCAACATGAAGATAATAATAGTATATTCCTCGTAGGACTGTTGTTAGGATAAAAGAGATATGACATACGGACAATTTAATGCAATACAAAGCACACAAAAATATTCAAATATTGTTGGTTATTAATATGATGGTGATGATGATGAAGATTCTTCTACATCCCTTAAACACTTTGTATATTTATTGAATAACAAATGAGTTAGTGAGGGGATGAGTGAAGTAAATCTACTTAAAGAGAAGTCCTCAAGCCTATAATAGTTTTCAGACATACAAAATATTTTCATTTTAATTTCCTAAAAAAAATAAAAGAGAAGTCATTAATTCCACATATATGTGTGTGTGTATATATATATATATATATATGTTTTATAGGTGTGTGTGTGTGTGTAGGAGAGAGAGAGAAAGAAAAAGAGAAAGGTTTCTGTCTGTCGGGTTTTCTGGTATAACTAGTCGTATTTTTGTTATACTGCAAGTTACTGCAAGTTATACTTAAGTTACTCTGACTTAAAATATAGACCATGCCTTATATGTAAAGTTCCCTTTGCAGGCAGCTGTTGCGGAACACCTTATAAGTCAGAACCTGGAACAGTTGGAAAAGAGATCCAAACGGAAACTCATGAGAGTACCAGTTGAAGGAGTTATGCTACGTTCATTTAGTTACCCTGGCCAGAGAAGCCAATGAAGGAGGCAAATACGAGCCTCCATCAGAAGACACAGGGCAGCAGCTCAGGATTATATTAATAGCTGAAAAGTGAAGTTACTGATTTGCGATTGAACTTCTCACTGTGTGGCATAAAGAAGGCATGTCTTTAGAAAACCAATACCAAGTAATCAGGCCAGAAGTAATCCCCCTACTGATCCAATAAATATTAATTAATCCACTGTTGCACTCCAGGCACCAATGGTAAAATGGTGAACAAAACAATCCCCTCTGGTGCTTACATTCTAGGGGGGGACACAGACAAAAGGAAACAGACAAGTCAGCACAGAGACCTAGAGAAAAAGGAAATAGGAGAATACCCAGGAGAGTAGTATTCCAGGTAAAGTGAAATACTACTGCAAAGTCCTTGAGATGGGATCCATGGAGGTCCATGACACAGCAAGGAAGCCAGCATGACTGAAGCAAGAGAGCAAAGAGAATGGAGGGAGATTGGAGCAGCAGCCAGATCACATGCATGGACACAACATATTTTTTTGCAATTTATGACTATTTTTCATATGAAATGATTATGACCCCCCATTTACAGATGGAACAACCAAGCCTGAATAAAGTGACATGGATGAAGTGACAGAGCCAAGGCCAGAATCCAGCTGACTCTCATCCCAGGCTACATACGTTCCATCAAGATGCTTTTCCCACTTGTTTTCCTTACAGGACCAGGCAATTTTGCTCTCTCTACTGCACTACCATCAGTAAGAGGATATTTTAAATGCTACACAAAAGAAAAGAATCTGGACACATGCCCATCCTTCTCTCTTTCCCACAAAACCGCTGAATAGCTCAGGTACTCTACAGCACACCAGGAGCTAGCAAGAGGCCCCCCAACCAGCCTTCTCCTCCTCCGAATTCACTTGAGGGGATTCACTTGATCAGAAGCCAAGGAAGCTGGCAGGAGAACAAGACCTCATTCTAAGGAGGCTGCAAGGAGGGAAGAACAGAGGGACAAGATGGAACAAATGTACACATCTTGCCACCTCCATTGTTTTATTATTTTAAGCAGGAGAGAGATCTGCCTACTGTAGTATGTTCGTTACAGCTTGTATGGTAGAGGGGACACAGCCCAGATCGGGCAAACCCAAGATGAGGCAATATGCTGTAAAAATACTCTGAGGAATCCCACGGAAGCCCAGCCACTGCACAGCTGGGCTTCCTGGCACCCGGAAAGACACAAGGAGCAAAAGCTACTCTCTCAAGAGTAGTCTCTGTCATGCTTCCTGTGTCTCTCTATACCCCTCATGTTTCTCTTGACTGGTGTATGCCTTCTACTACCATAAATATTCATTCCTCTTTACTTCCTTCTTGCCTGTGGCCTTTAATTGTTTCCTTAGTCCTGACTGTACATGAATTTTCAGATCTGCTCTCAAAACTAACTGTGGTATCTCTGTATCTCTCAGTTCAGATTCCCAAGATAGATAATTTTGTTCATCCAGATCATTTCTTTAAGCTCTCCCTTTGGGTCACAGGCTGTCTAATGACTTAACCTCTCTTTGCCCAGTCAGATATGGCCAAAGGCTGAAGTTCCACCACAGAAAATAGGAACTGCCTTCCAGTTAAGAGCAGTTTATTCTTTTTAAGAATTGTTTTAGCTATTCTTTTTTTGGTCCTTCCACACACATTTTAAAATAAATGTGTCTATACCTACAAAAATATCTTGCTTAGATTTTGATAGGAATTGCGTTTGATTTGTATTTCAAATTCGAAGATAACTGACATCTTTACTATGTTGAGTCTTCCAATCTACAAACCCAGTATGCCTCTTCATTTATTTA
The DNA here is from genome assembly GCF_002776525.5 of Piliocolobus tephrosceles. NCBI lineage: Eukaryota > Metazoa > Chordata > Mammalia > Primates > Cercopithecidae > Piliocolobus > Piliocolobus tephrosceles. The sequence continues at coordinate 185,037,636 of NC_045435.1, read as the reverse complement.
GATCTTCTGTGATTTCTTTTATCAGCATTCTGTAGTTTTCAGTATACAAGTCCTATACATATTTGTGTGATTTATACTTAAGTAATTCTTCTTTATTTTGCATGATTACAAATGTTATTGCATTTTTAATTTCAGCTTTGACTTCTTTATTGCTAGTATATAAAGATATAACTGACTTATGGTGCTGATCTTATATTCTGAAAATTTGCTGAAATAATTTATTAGTTCTGGAAGGTTTTTCTGGTAGACTCCTTATAATTTTCTAAGTAGATTATCATGTCATATACAAATAGAGATAGTTAATATTTTTCCTTTCTGATTTGTATGCACTTTATTTTATTTTATTTTATTTTATTTTATTTTTGCCTTATTGTGCTGGCGAATACTTCCAGTATTACATTGAATTACTAGAGTATTCAATGTAGTGAGAATGAATACCCTTTCTTTGTTCCAAATCTTAGGGGGAACCATTAGACCTTTCCCAACAGCATGATGTTACCTATAGATTTTATGCAAATTTGTCTATTAAATAGAGGAAAGTTTTCCTCTTTTTTGGTTTTATCATGAGTGGGTGCTGAGTTTTGTCAAATACTTTCTCTGCATCCTTTGATATGATATGATTTACCTGCTTTGACCTGTTAATATGGTTGATTATATTGATTGATTTTCCAAATTGAACCTGCCTTGCATGCATAGAATATACTCACTTTTTACACCATTTTTTTTTTTTAAAAAATACTGTGTTATATTTGCTATTATTTTAAGAATTTTTGCATCTATAGTCATGAGGAATACTGATCTATAGTTTTATTTTTGTACTCTTTTGGTATCAGGTTATAGCGGCTTCACAGAATAGGTTGGGAGTATTTCCTTCTGCTTTATTTTCTGGAAAAAAAACGTAAATTAATGTTCATTCTTCTGTAAATATTTCATGGAATTCTGAGCCTAAAATTTTCCTTTAGAGGAATTGTTGTTGTTGTTGTTGAGACGGAGTCTCGCTCTGTGGCCCAGGCTGGAGTGCAGTGGCCGGATCTCAGCTCACTGCAAGCTCCGCCTCCCGGGTTCACGCCATTCTCCTGCCTCAGCCTCCTGAGTAGCTGGGACTACAGGCGCCCGCCACCTCGCCCGGCTAGTTTTTTGTATTTTAGTAGAGACGGGGTTTCACCGTGTTGTCCAGGCTGGTTGCGAACTCCTGAGCTCTGGCAATCCTCCCGCCTCAGCCTCTCAAAGATCATAGGCGTGAGCCACTGCGCCTGGCCCGGAAATCTTTAATTAAAAATTAAATTTCGTAATTTTAGAGCCGGGGTCTGTCTGGCACCCTGGCTGGAGATCAGTGGCGTGACCACAGTTTTACAGTTTTTTAGTTATTATTTATTTATTTTTCTACAAATCACACAAAAAAGTTCACTGAAATCAACATTTGAAAGAACGCTGATGTGTTACAACTTTACATTGATTGCATTTTTTAAGTCACAGTGTAAGAGTGTGTAGTAACGACTTGTATCAAAACAGCAGATACAGAAGCTTCTCTCTGCTTCTTCACAGTGAGGGCTACAGTTGAGTCAATCTCAAGGCAAGAGGCAAAAAAATGACAGCTCCAAAGCACCCAGCGTGACTTTTGAGAAAAGAAAAATTCAGTTCAGGGGCTAAAACAGCCCACACTGAGCAAAGCCCTGTGCCAGGAACAGAAGAGCAGCTGCTGCGGCCCTCCCTGTACAGCAGTCCTGCTTCCTCCTCCGGGAACTCTGGTGGGAAAGGCGGGGGAGATGCTCACCAGTTACCCTGCTATGGAACTGAGGCCTGAGACCAGGACAGGGCCAAGCCCAAACTCCTGGGCTCAGGCGATCCTCCTGCCTTAGCCTCGTGAGTAGCTGGGACCACAGGCGTGAACCACTGTGCGCCTGGCTAATTTTGTGTGTGTATGTGTGTGTGAAGACAGGGTCTCCCTATGTTGCCTAGGCTAGTATCCAACTCCTGGGCTCGAATCATCTCCCCTGCCCCTGGCTTTAGTCTCCTGAGTTACTCAGTTTCCCAGTTGTTACAAGGCGATTCCGTTTTTTTTTTTCTTTCATGTTGAGTGAGTAGTAATAGTTTGTGTTTTGAGAAACTGGTTCATTTCATCTGAGTTGTCAAATCGATACATGTAGAATTGTTAGTTATAATCCCTGACTGTCTTCAACATTTGCAGTGTCTGTAGTGATATGTTGTGATGTCCCCTGTTTCATTCCTGATATTGGTAATTTGTGTCTCCTCTTTTTTCTTTTTTTTGTCAGCCCTGCTAGATGCTTTCCATTTTATTGATCTTTTCAGAGAGTCAAATTTTTGTTTTGTTAATTTTTTCTATAGTTCTTTTGGTTTTTTGTTTTGTTTTGTTTTGTTTTGTTTTTTCATTGATCGCTATTCTTATCCAAGTTATTTACTTTCTTCTACTCACTTTGGGATTGTTTGCTCTTCTTTTTCTAGTTCTTTGAAGCAGGAGCTTAGGTTGTTGATTTGAGACTTTCCCTTAATTAATATGTACACTTTTTTCTTTAGTGCTATAAATTTCACCTTCAGCACTGTTTTCGCTGCATCCCACACATTTTGATAAGTTGTATTTTTTCTTCATTCAGTTTAATGTAGTTTTTATTTCCTTTGAGATTCCCTCTTTGACCACTGAATTATTTAGAAGTATGTTTAATTTCCGAGTGTTTGGACATTTTTCTATTTTTTTTATTATTCAATTCTAGTTTGACTCCATTGTAGTCTGAGAACATACTCTGTATGATTTTAATTCTTTCAAATTTGTTGAGTTTTGTTCTGTGGCTAAGGATATGGTAGCTCTTGCATAAGCAAAATATTCCATCAGCATCCATATGTAATGTAGATGATTAAAAAGAATGTGCATTCTGCTGTTATTGAATGAAGTGTTCCATAAATGTCACTTAGGTCCAGCCGATTGATGGTGTTGTTGAGTTCTTCTACATCTTTCCTGATCTTCTGTCTAGCGGTGATACCAATTAATGAGAGAATAGTGTTGAAGTCTCAAACTATAATTATGGATTTGTCTATTTCTCATTTCTGTTCTATCAGTTTTTACTTTACGTATTTTTCAACTCTATTGCTTGGTACATTCACATTTAGAATTGCTGTATCTTCTTGGTGGATTGTCTCTTTTATCCTTAGATAATATCCTTCTGTGTCCCTGGTAATTTTCTTTACTTAGCATTCTACATTTTTAATTAATTCACATAGCAAAGCATTTCTGAAACCACAGCAACTCTTGGACTGTGCAGTTCTGTCCCCTGAACAGACCATTGGAAGCACAGGCTTCCTTCTGTTCACCCTTCCTGCTCTACTTGCTGTTCTTAAACCCATCCCACCTTCCGTACAGGACATTTTGGCACAACCTAGGAAACCCCTTAGAGAGAAGACAATGCACTGTTTGTAAATCAAGCAGCATGTTTACTCCTAACAGGCTATAAAAGTTGTTTGTATAACTGCTGCTAAAATGGTCTAAAAGTGTTGATAGCCTCAATATTAAGACTGAGATCTTGTTTGCTTTAAGGAAACACACTGGCAGGCTCCTAAATAATGAAGACTATGTTTAAATTATTGAGCAATTATTTCTAGAGCCTAATGCATTTCTAACAATGTCAACACCCTATTTGATATCCTTCAGTAACTTAAGACAGAATGCCTATAGTGGCCATGAAGGCAACGTAAGAGCAATGGTGTGCTGTAAATATTAAACAAGTTCAAAAATAATCATAAGAATAATGTCTAGACTTTATTACCTTGGTATAAATAACTGTCATAACTGATTTCAAGACACCAAGGTGAGGTTCCTGAACAAGAAGTTGGAAGAGACACCCATAGCTGGCTCTCATGAAGGGGTGAGAGCTGGTTCCCACGCACCGTTGCACACTGCATTAGAGAATAAAGAGGGGCTGGTGTAAGGCAATGGGCAGTGGCAATGTGTTGGCAAGCTGGGAGCTCACAGCCTTTCTGAAGATGTTCAAAATTAGATTTAAAAAAACATGGAGCAGAGTGGAAATGGCCTATGGATCCCCAATTTGTGACTCCAGAAGAGAATATGATCCAAACTCCTTAGACTAGCATTCAGAATTTCTTTACATTCTCATTCTTTCCTAATTTTCTAGCTTGTTTATAGTTCTCTCACTCTTGCTCACTATAATCTGGTCACATTGAACTGTTTGTGATTCCCTGAGCCCGTCTCTGTTACTCTGCACGTATTCTTCTCTCTTCGGGAATGTTTTTGTTGTTCTTGTTGTTGTTGTTTGAGACGGAGTCTCGGAGTCTCGCTCTGTCACCAGGCTGAAGAGCAGGGGCGCGATCTCCATTCACTGCAACCTCCACCTCCCCCGTTCAAGCAATTCTCCTGCCTCAGCCTCCTGAGTAGCTGGAACTACAGGCCGCGTCACCATGTATTTTTAGTAGACACAGGGTTTCACCATGTTGGCCAGGATTGTCTCAATCTCTTGACCTCATGATCCGCCCACCTTGGCATCCCAAAGTGCTGGGATTACAGGTGTGAGCCACCGCGTCTGGCCTTCCAAGAATGTTTTATACCATCACTTCTTTTAGAAATCCCTTCTCCTTTTAAAATCTTGATGTCTTCTTTACCTAACGTAACAATATACAGTGAGTTTTATGTTCCCATGGAATCATTTGTAGGGCCATATATCAGCATGTATCATATTCTGTTGTGACTTTGTTTACGTGTCTTTCTTTCTCACAAGACTGAGAGCTCCTTGAGGATAGAAAATGTGTCTTATTTATCACTGTACGTTCATCACTTAGGGCAGAGTTGGGTTTACAGAGGGAACTCAGTAAATACATAAATAAATGTATGCATGAATGAATATAAATAAATACTGCTACTAATGATAGTAATAAAAAGCCAACTCTTACAAGACATAACATATGGCAAAAAAAAAAAAAAAAAAAAAACCTGTTGTAAGTATTGTACATTATTAAGTAATGCAAGCATTGAAATAACCCTCTTAACATCCCCATTTAATAGATCATAAAACTGAGGCCCAGAGGACATAAGAGATTTGTACAACCATGGCCAAATAGCTAACTGATGGAGCTAGGCATTTCGCTGCATCAGACTCCTTTCACCTCTTGACTTTTTCTGAGTCCTCCCTAATTGGTAGCAGTCATGAGAAAATAAACACTTCCAAGTACATTTGTGACTGTAGCAACTAAGTGCCCTCGCTGTCTTATAATGCAGGTCACTCAGAGACCATTAGCCATCAGGATAAGGTTGCTGCCATGGTGAGTTTATAGAGAAAAGCAATGTGTTTAATTAAGTGGTTGTCAAAAACACCCACCCAGTATAAATGGATTCTGGCAAGAGAGATGCTTTTGTTGCTGCCAGAGTCCTGCCACAGGTCATTAACATCTTGATAGATTTGAGGCACTTTCTAGCCTGAATGCTTTCACCCAAAGACAGAGGCAAGTCTTACTGGGCTTTGAGTTGCTTGGAGGCCCATGGACACGGAGGCAGGACACAACAGATGGACCCTGCTAGTATCAGCCAAGGGCTTCATACAGTGGATTACTTGATCAGAACTAAATCTGAGCCAAGTGTGTGGTAAGTTCTGAGCCCAGCCATATGCCACACACACTGTACTAATCATTGGGAACTAGGCTGAGACATGCTGAATATAAGTGAATCAGAACCAGGCCCTGCCTGAAGGAGTGCCTTCTTCACAATGTGCACAAGGAACTACACTGTGTCGTATCATGTGAGCGCAAAGAAGGGAGATAAGGTTATTCCGATTGAATCAACATGGAAAGGCTCTGTGGAGTTGGTATCCCTGAATGACAGGAGAAGCCTGGGTCAGCAGAAAGAAGGAAGAGGCATACAAAACAGAGGAAACGGGGTGAGTGCGATCATGAGGCCAAGGGATAGCACCGGAAATTTGGGGAAACAGCAGGCAGTTCAATTTGACTGACAGAATTTGTAAAGGCTCATAATGGTAAGTAAGGCTGGAGAGAGAAACTCAGTCATGACATACAAGGGCTTGTGGATGCAACAGACATATATGGAAGCAGTGAGAACCCACTGAAATTCTTATGCGTGGACCAGCATACTTCTCAAATTTTAATGTGCATAGGAATCAGTTGGGGATCCTGTGAAAATGCAGGTTTGTGTTCAGTAGGCCTGGCTGCGGTGGGGACCAAGGGTCAGCATTGCTAAAAAGCTCCCAGGCGATGCTGGTGCTGCTGAATTCAGGACCACACTTTGAGTAGGAGGGGTCTAGACTAGATGAGCGTATACAAAAATCCATGGGGTTAAGTAGAAGATGCAATTCAGAAATGGTAATTTCCATAGGACTTTTATCATTCGGTTCCTTATGATTTAATAAGGATTAGAAATACCCTGATTTCCAGGTTTTTTTTATCTTTTTGCTTTTTAATTATTGGTAGTAGTGTTTTTATTATATAATTAGTTTAGCAATCCTGATAACATAATGAGACTGTGACAAGGTAAAAGTGTGACTGGCTTTAGTTCATCAGCATTGCTCACCATCCCTGACAGGCATTTAACTTTTTTGTTTTTCCTGGTCAAAGACTAAATAAAGTCAAATGAACAGCAAAAACCAGAGAAAGATCTGGAGAGGAAAAGGTCCCTGAACCTGCCCAATGAACCCGATCCTCTTCCCCGCAAAAAAAAAAAAAAGACAGTCAACAAAGAAAACAGACACAGGAACAAAGATTATGTAACCAATTTGAACTGCAGTGATCACTGTATTGGGAGATGAAAAAAAAATCACAAAGGCAGCAAGAGCAGTGTAATGAGAAGACAGCTAGCCTGGGAGAGAGGTGTCATGAAGTCAAGCCCTCCTGTGACCCTTAATAAGTGGTTGCCCTTCGACAGGTCATTTAATCTCTGGGTTTCTTCATCCGTAAAATAAAGCCAATAGTTCCTCCCTGCCTGCTCCCATGGGTCTGTTTGAGAATTGCATAGGATCGTAGGTGTGAAAGCGATCACACACAGGGTCGCTTTGGGGACCAGGATACTTAAAAGAGGCAGCCCTGTGCCTGGAAAACAGTCCCTGATCACCTATTCTTCAATGTTCCTTTGTCTCCCAGGCTGCCCTTCTCTTTATTTAAAGATCTAATAGGGACCTTTCTTCCACAGAATCTTTCTAAATTAAGCACAGATGCCCTTCACACTTCCACTTACTGCACCAAATCCAATAAACAGCATTCTCTGTTTTTCAAATAAGTTTTTGCAGCGGAGATCCAGTCAGTATGCTCTTCAGGGAATGCCAAATATGAAAGAGGCAGCCCTTATCCATCGAAGATTACAATATAATACCGAGGCACATGTGGAATCTTTGCACAACAGTGGAAAGGCTATTATGGCAAAAGTGAAGGCAACGTACCAGATTGGAACCTTATTCCTGCAACTTTAGAGCTGTGTTACTCTTCTGAGCCTAGATTCTCTCATTTATAAACTGAAGGTAATGTTTCCTACCTCAGACTATTACTGTGAAGATTAATCGAAATGAAGAGACTTTTTAAACTATAAAGTGCTATAGAAATATTATTATTGTAGAAATAGCCAAAAATAAATGGGGATGCTTCATATAGTTTCATTTATCTTTCCAATCATAAAGTCTTACTCTGCCCCACTGATAGATATTTCCTACTTGGAGATTCAGTTTTGAAAGAATAATAATAAACCCTTATATTTGTGTGTCATTGACAGTTTGGACAGTAATTGTCTGATAATAGGTGGATGATTGAGTAACTTTATAAAAACTACATGGTAATCAGGAAAAATATAAGGAAAAAACTAAGAGAAGTTCTATTTAGAGAAGATCATAAAAATTATATACATTTGCACTTTTCACAATAGCAAAGAGATAGAATCAACCTAAATGTCCATTAATAATAGACTGGATAAAGAAAATGTGGTACACACATACCAAGGAATACTATGCAGCCATAAAAAAGAATGAGATCATGTCCTTTGCAGGGACACAGATGGAGTTGGATTTGGAGGTCATTATCCTTAGCACACTAACACAGGAACAGAAAACCAAATACCCCATGTTCTCACTTATAAGTGGGAGCTACATGATGAGAACACATGGACACATAGGGGGAACAACACACACTGGGGCCTACCAGAAGGTAGAAGGTCGGGGGAGGGAAAGGATCAGGAAAAATGACTAATGAGTACTGGGCTTAATACCTGGGTGATGAAATAATCTGTACAACAAACCCCCATGACACAAGTTTACCTATGTAACAAACCTGCACTTGTACCCCTGAACTTAAAAGTTAAAAATAATTATATGCATTTGTTCTCATAATAGCAAATGCATGGACATCAAAACATTTGGTGCATTTTAAGTGCTCGATAAATGTCATTATTAATATGTAACAATTTTTGGCAAGAATTTATAAATATAAGCTGGAATAATATATATATATATATCTCAAAAATTAAAAGTGGATGTGCTTCTTTCAAGAATAGTAAATATCTAATGAACTAAAGGACCTATTACATGGGGAATCTTTGCACAACAGAGGAAAAACTATTAAAACAAGGACATATGAAATCGAACATTAAAGCAAAAAAGGACATATTAAAACAAATTCACCAATTAAAAATATTAAAAAGACAAATCCTATCCAAGTTCACCCAGCTTTACTGATAGTAAGTAGTAGATCCAGGATTCAAAGCCAAACCTTCTGATTCTGAATTCAGTGCTTTCTCTATGACCCCTGGCTGACTCTTCAACTTCACTTTGATTCTACTGTCTATATGTTACGCATAGACAGTCTGATTTCACATATTAATTACACTGAAGCCCTGGGATAGACACCAGGTGGACTTGGGGGAATAATGAAACATATTTTCAGTATCTTTTACAAAGATGAAGAGCAAGAATTACCGGTTCTTAGATATCTTAGGCAACTACTCTCAATGAGGAATAAGAAGAATAAGAACAACAATCCAACACGACCACTTCACACTAACGTGTGTGGAGGAAGGCGCTGTTTCCTCCTGTCTCTTTAACCATTGTAGACAAAGACACCTCAAACACATTCTGCTGAAGAGCCACTTTATTGCCATCATATCATACTTTTTGAGATTCCATAGAGTGTCAAGACGTTCTCCTTGGTGCCGGCTTAATGGATCAGTTCCAAACGCATACACATAATTTTTAAAATAATCGTTTTGTTTCAGAAGGGCCAATAAAACGGTAATAGGAAACTGCAAGGTGGAAATAAATACTATCCTGCCTTTGTAGCTCTATATAACACTCCTGGATGAGCTGGGCTGGAGGCCTGAATCCCAATTGGAGATTCATTAGAATTCTCTTAATGATGTCAGCTAAACTGGGATCTAGCTGAAGTTTAGGGCTGCATCTTTCCAGTGCCCCTCTTGGACTCTCTGTTTATTCTCTTTGTGTTCTCTTCCCAAGTGCCTGCAAACTTGTTTTTCTGATTTTATTGAATAATATGTCCCTGTCAATTTAGAGAATCACAAAGCAGCTTACCTGAATTAATTTGAGTACCACTTCTTGGAAAATGACTTTACCAACTTAATGTTAGTAAAATAAACAACATATGCATTGTTTTATTCTTGTAAAATCTGAAAAATTCTCATTTCTGATTCACATCTAGTCCCAACAATTTTAGATGAAAGGTTGAGGGCCGATAGTGATCTTTATAAAACGGAAATTGATTGTACTTTCTCAACCCTTCAGTGCCTCCCCATCACATATGGGATAGAATCTAAGTTCTTTAACAGGATGCAAAGGCCTTTAGGCTCTTTTCCAGTCTCTTCTCTTGACAATTCCCACCTTGCCCTCCTACATCAAACTATTTCTGATCAAAGGAGTCTGATCAAACATGACTAAAGATTGAGCTGAGTTCATCAGTCAACTCACCCCTGCATCTTTGCGAATAATTAGAACCCAATCAGCCTCAAGGCCAATGCAGGGGTGCAGTCTATTTTCCTTGCTCTATCACTTACACGTTCCTCATTTGGGCACTTCATGTTCTTCAGCCCACATTCCTCATTTATAAAATGGGAATCATAAAATCAATAAAGTTGTTGTGAAGCTAACATGAGTCCACAGATGTGAAAATAATTTATAATGTGCTATACACAGTAAAAGGGTTTTTACTCTCATCATTCTGAAATGGGAATCCTTGTTCCAAAGCCAGACATGCTAGACAGGCAGCCAGGTTGCTAGACAAGCAGCCAGGAGGGTCCCATCTCCATGGAATGAGCTAAAAGTTAATGTGCATGAAGCTCAGTCATTTTTGTCATACATAAAAGAGAATCTTGTGTGGTTGGTGAGGCTAGGGCAGTTGGTCCACATTACAGCTCCTATAATTCATAAGAACTAAATAAATGGGTCTCATTCCATTATAAAAAGGAGCCAGGAGTAATTGCAAGCTCTCACCTTTCTGGGCCTGCATGTTTGTTTATTTTGTTTAGTTTTTTTGTTTTGTGGTTGCTGTTGGGGGAGTTGGGATTTTTGTTTATGTGTTCTCATTGTTGTTGTTTTTGCTTTTCCCTACCTTGGTGTGCTAGAATTTTCAAACAAACAAACAAAAAGGCTTAAATATGAAAGGCCATTTAAATCCTCCATGAATGCTCCTCTTTTTGACAATTATTTTTTCTCATTTTTCTGCTTGAAAAGTAACAGTGGCTAGACTAGGAACCTTATTTATTTGGACCAGATGCCTGAACCACCGTCTTTACAACTAGCAGCTCTTTCAATTGCATAACGCATCTCGGAACCCACGAAGCAAAGAAAATAAAGTGTCAAATTCTCACTATGGCAGAAATGACTGAAATCAGAACTTTTCCGGAAAGTAGGTTTTAATGGGGAAGAGGAGGTAAAGGATTTTGGCAGAGAGAAGACCAAAAAGAACACCAAGGAACTACGATTTAAAGGAGATGGATGGGTTCCAAAGTGCAAAGGAAGAAAGTCTGCAAGCAAACAAGCAAACATGACAGTAAGAAACTGCATGTGTGCAGGACTCATCCCTCACTGTTGTAGTTAATTTAAATACCTACCACAAAACAAAAGAGAAATGTACAATGAGTTTCTAGATAGGCCTTACCAACCTTTGAGCTTCCTACTAGGTTCAAGCTGGGTTCAAAGTTTGGGTCTTTGGGGGACAGCTGTTCATATTTTCCTGAAAACTACTGGTGTTACCAATCATTGTAGTTGATGTTAAATCAAGCATGCAGAATTGTAGTGCTAAGCTTCAATACAGTTCATACAGTCTGACTTAGCTTTGGACAATTTATGTCGACACATCTTTATCATCACTGAATAAAAATAATCAAGCAAACAAAAAAGCATATTTCTATATAAATAAAACTAATTAAAATGTGCAATATTAAAGAAATTACCAGTTCTGTTATCTGAGAACTCAACAACAGCCCTGACTAGATTTAGAAATACCGCATTTATGTATTCTTTCTTGTAAGGGAGTTGCAGTCTAGAAACAAATTAGTTAAGTGTTTACTACTGATGGGATCTCCAAAATCTATGTTGACACCTATCAAGGCCGACTATTCATTTGCAGAAGTGAAATTTCACTCTGGATGGAAAGTGGGGAGTGGGAAATGAAATGAGTGTTGGTAAGAGTGAATTAGGAAAAAGCCTGAATTACAGAGTTTTCTTTTCATTAGCGGTAACCTAGAAATGACAGAGATGGATAGGATAGAAATGAAGGCGGATGCTATGAAAAAGAGCCTCTTACTAATAGTTATTACTTGTGAACTAAGAGGGGCACTAACTGCTATTGAAAGTCCATGTGCTGGGCGTTTTGCTAATTCACCAATGTTATCTCACTTGGTCCTCTCAAGAATTCTTCAGATACATACTATTATCTCCATTTTATGCGTGAAGAAACAAAAACCCAAACCTGACAGATAGGTTGGTGTCTAAGAGTTCATTTGTACTTAATGCCTGGAACGCATTTGGAACAGTAGTATAAAATGGTGATCAGTCAGATGAACTCACAGGTGATAATGGTGCTACTTCCCACTGATTGAAAAATTTGTTCTGCTGGCCTGGATGGTAAAACATTCAAGTGTTGCCCTCCTGAAACTTAGTCTAACAAGACATCCTGCCCAGGAGTTAAAGATTAATGATTATTTGCTTAAGGCATAGGAATCACTGAGCCTCTCTGCTGAACCCTTTTGTGATCAAGTTACCAAGCCAGGGCTGGGCGCCGGGGCTCACGCCTGTAATCCCAGCACTTTGGGAGGCTAAGGCAGGCGGATCACGAGGTCAGGAGATCGAGACCATCCTGGCTAACACGGCGAAACCCCATCTCTACTAAAAATACAACAAAGCAGCCGGGCGGGCGCGGTGGCGGGCGCCTGTAGTCCCAGCTACTCGGGAGGCTGAGGCAGGAGAATGGCATGAACCCGGGAGGCGCAGCTTGCAGTGAGCAGAGATCGCACCACTGCACACCAGCCTGGGTGACAAAGCAAGACTCCATCTCAAACAAACAAACAAAAAAAGTTACCAAGCCAGAAAACAGAACTTACTAAATTAATCAAGTTTCTGAACTGGGTGGTCTAATCAAATTATCTGTTTAATATTAAGTCTTCTGTAGTAAAAAATAATTGCCTTTTTCTCTTATTATGGGGGTATTTTACTTATTATTATAAAGACCATGGTATTGCTAATATTTACTTGGCAGGTAAAGAGATGGTCACACAAACAATATAATTTCTGGGAAGGCTAGAAATGTAACCATCTTTGTGGTGGTATCTGCAGTCAAAGCTCTTATGGATAAGGTAATCTTTGGGGGAAATGCAGGCAGTTATTGAAGCAATAAGGGCTTGAATGTTAGACTTGGTTTTTATTCTAACTCTGGAAATGCACCTGTCTTAGCTAGCTTCATGATTTCCCTGGTTTTCCTGTTCATACGATTGTATATAAGATCAAATTCAAAGTGTCTATGTTGATTTTATCTTCTTTCCCAGACTTACTTTCTGTGACACCTAAAATGAGATGAGTAGTAGTTCAATGTGTTTATGGGGGGAGTGATTTTAAATAAGAGAGATTAGAATGAGAGAATTAGGAAGCCAATATAACAGTCTTTGAGAGTGGTGATACAGGCCTGACCTAAGGTAGCCGTAGTGATGGTTGAGTGAGGGGACCAGCCCAGAAAACAGTTATAGGAGTCATATCATCTGGTCATACATAGGAGTCATATCTGGTCATACCATCCCCATGGAATGCCAGAAAATGTGACTAACCTGATAATTCAATCATTTATCTTATGTAGCAACCAGACAAATTCTACCACAGGTTCATCTCCTATTCTGTTACAGTGATGTCAGGGAAAACGCTGTATTTCCACGGCCCTTCACTCAGCTGTAACTACTCACTTTGTCAAGAGCCAGAAGCCTTGAATGGTCTCTCCAGAAGTCTCAGCTACGTGACCTTTCAAGTCTTCCATGGCAGTCTCAATGGCCCCCGGCTAGATGGAAAGAAGAAAATACCTAGTTTAGAGCAGACTTAGCCCATTTTGCTCTTACGATTAGTTAGTCTATTCCAACAACTTCTCGGAAAAGCTGGTCACAAAGGATATAGTTTATTCAGTTGCCTGTATGCCCGTATGCCTAACTGCCTTCCAGAGAACTTAGTCGTGAACTCTAGCAAGCTTTTCTCCTTGGGTGGAGAAAAAGTGGTCTAGGCCCCATCTTCTATAATCTTACTCAGATTTTATTATATAAATGAAGACAGCCACTTTCAGAGGAACAGTTTTCCCAAACAAGCATTACAACGTTCAAAGCCTTTAGGAATCTGTACATTTTAAAATTAAACCTTTTTTCTCTTCCTAGAGCACATGTCAATAAAATACAAAATAACCTTCTTGCAACGCTCTGATAATAAATTTTAGCTGACTCAGGGAGATAAACTCGGTCTGTCTCCTCACCTTATTTTCCGCAGCCTTCCCCGAACAGGTGTTCCTACTTATAGGCCCAGCCTTAGCTTAAAGATTGATTGCCATCTGTTCTAGCAAGTTCATAGACTCTCTAGCTCAATGACGCTTAAATTTCAATGCCCATCAGAATCACCTAAAGTATGTGTTAAAACATAAATTTCTGGTACTATACCCAGAGATTTTTATTCTGCTGGACCAGGGTGGGACCTGAGAGTTTGTATTTCTAACAAGTCCTTGGGAGCCACTCATGGTGTGAAGGCTGCACTAAGAGAACCACTGCTCAAAGGTACTTCGACAGAGAAGGTTGTGCCAACATCAGCCACCTCCAGTGACCCCACTGGCAGGGCTAGATGACTCTGGAGGGGAGTTGCCTATGATTCTATGACAATTTTCCCTACACTCAACCTCTGCTCCCTGTGATGCAGTCTGACTCTTCCAGTCCCACTTGTCCTCTCAAAAATAATACTTCCTTTGATGACTCAACATGGGTATTTTTTGGGGTCTCTCTTCCTTGTATTCACATAATTTTGGTCTCAACAAATATAACTTAGTAGTGAGACTAATATTTTTCAGAAGAAAAAATTGTTAAGTAGAGTTAAAGAGTAATGAAATAATCCTAAAATAAGCATTTTATTGAATGCTTTTATGCCAGGCACTTTGCCAAAGATATGTGAAGATGAATATAATCATGTAGAATTTTTAAAACCTTATTTGCCTCGCTTATGGAAAATAATTGGCAAAGCCTATCAAAATGGAAAATGATCTATCCTTTGATCCAGATTTTTACTTCTGTGAAATTATACTAAAGAAATTTTTGCATATATACAAAATGACATATCTATAAAGTGTTCTTTGCAGCCTTGTTTTTGGATAGCAAAAATTTCTGGAAAAAAAACCACAAACATCTCTCAATAAAGAACTATGGATATATATTATAGGATACATTCATACAATGCAATATGATGAAGTTATTAAAGGTGTGAAGACAATTGTGTTCATATGGAAAGATTTTTTAATGTATTATCAAATGAAAGAAAAAAATGATCAGAAAAGATGGTAAAATATGCCATTTTCTGTATAAAAAGGAGGAGAGGGAATAAAAACAAATATTTGTATGTGCTTCTCTATGCCTAAAGTAACTCTTGAAGGATATATAGAAACTATTAACATTGGTTCCCTATGGTTCGCAAAGAATGTGATAAAGATAGAAGATGAAGGTGATGTTTTGCTGTATACCTTTTCAAAAGTTAGACACAAAAAATAAAGCATGTTCTTTACAGAATGAATTGGTAGCCTCTGGAGTTCTATCAATCTTCTCACTGTGCAGTTCTTATCTTTGGTAAAAATGTAGATCAAGCCCTTATAGAACACAGAAGGAAAATATACCCAGATACAGAATTGTACTCTCCCCCATCTTACTATTATAGTTACTATAATAAGTTAACTTTAGTCATTCAGTGCCAAATATAAAAGTGTAAATACATTGACTTGTGTCTGGGACATTAAAGTTTAAATCTCAGCCTTTCTTATGAGGATCCACTATACACCATTTTGTCATTCTACACATCAGGTTGCTCATTTATTAGATGGATAAGATAATAACTGTAACTGAGTCATGCTACAAAACACTATATATAATATTATTATATATAAAATGATAAATACTGATTGATAAAAATCTTTATCATCATTCCCATTATGGCTGACATTATATAGAAGGAAAATAGTTATACCAGAATTTGGGGATCAAATGTTTACTGTGATTGAATAATCAGCTCTGAGACATCATGCGGCCTAAGACAAACAGGGAAATATGGTGGAATAATATGTACACATCATCCGACACAACGTAACAGGCAATATTGTCTTTTATAGTCTAGCACTGAATAGTTTTAGTTAAAGCAAACCTACTGGGGGAATTCTGAAAACATATGTGTTTGTTTCCTTACATTTCCTTGAGCTAGACTAGCCTGAGGCCAGTTGTCACACAAACGATGTCCATGTCTGTGCTAATTTTTCCCCATGTAATGAGCTCCTTAGCTAAACAGCAGTGGTATAGAAAAGAATGTCTGTGCAGACTCAGACACTTGGGTCCCTCTTGTCATGTCCAGACTGGAGTCACTTTGCAATGAACACACAAAGTAAGAAAATCAGCTCTAAATCAGATGTGATTTTTAAAGTCAAAGCAAATTTGTCTTTACCTGAAAATGAAGGGAATGTATCGTATCTCATTGTGGTTAGTCCTCTGTTCTCATAAAGAAAAATAAATTATGTTTTAATAATCTTCACAGGATTTCAGGGTTGGAGGGAGTCAAGAAACCTTTTGCCCAGTGAGGTGACTATTTTCTACACCAGAAAGAAGCCCACACCGGCAATAACACAACCAATATATTTATTTGTTCTCAATGTGAGAGCAAGACACAGGGAACCCTATAGCAAGAGAAGAGGGAAACAGAGAGAGTATGAAAGCCAAATTAGTGTCATGGAATCTATGACATCTTGCTACACAATGGGAAGTCCTGAACCTGCTTATTAAAGTCTCGTTGCTCACAATAGAACACAGACTATAAAAACGCCACGGGGAACCGTTAATTAAATATTAAAAGATCAAATAGTTTCAGTCCCATTAGTTTGTATGTAATTTACATTCTCGAGTATAAATTTAGAGATAATTCCCCATCCCAAATCGCTTTCAACTTTCTGATAAGGTATCTGCAAATATAGAGGCCTACAGAGAGTTTAAAAATATCTTTCCCCATGTGGACTAAGTATTGTTCCTTTCATAAGAAGTTGCTTTTGAATATCAGTCTCCACAACCAAGAAGATTATCATAATATACCTCTAGTTATTAGTCTTGAGGGGTACTTTTGTTCAGAGAAGCCACTGGGCCTGTTTTAGCTATGTCTAAGCAATAATAGCAGATGAACTAAAACCAAAGGAAAAGGTTATCCAAGCAGACTGATGGCAAGTGGTTTGGATCTTTGTTTCTGTGACCTTTCATTCATTTTCCAAAGTCAGAGGCAGTGGGCTGCGGTAGAAAGCATCGAGAGTTCTGGGTTCCAGGCCTGTCTTCTGGTTCTTGCATGGCCCAGAGGTTGCTGGTTGACCTTGGCACCAAGTCATACCTCATTTGTGTGCATCAAAGTTTGGATTCAATATTCCTTAAGACCCTTCTAGTGGGAGCTCCTAAGCTAAGTCAGAGGCACACAGTTTCAGAAAATAGATAATAGGTTGGAAGCCTGAGGAAAGGAAGTAACATCCCAGAGTGACCCATAAAGGATACAGGAGGTTTAAGGGGCCAGATATACTTGTTTTTATGATCCAGTATTGAGAGATGTGTTCTCATATATGAGGTTATGATGTTAAAATTGACTTGTTGGTCAATAGTTAATTTATGTGTCAGTCACCTCTTTGTAAATCTAATTTGTAATTCATATAATTGAGCTTCTTTCTGATTATGGCATTGGCTGTTTACTCCTAGCACTGGAGAAACTGAGCACTATCCTGCCACAGGGAGCCAGTGAGTAACTTTCCTTTCTAGCTTAAAAAATTTAGACAGGAAGAAACCTATATATACAACAAAAGTTAAATAAATTGTAGTATATTCCCATAGTTGGATATTATGAAACTATTAAAAATTGTATTATGGAAGTATGTTATTGAAATGGGAAATAATAGTTGGCATATAATCCCATTTTTACACAAGAAATTGTGTATATATAAGTGAAAGAAAAAAAGAATATGCACCTAAATATATAAGAGCAGATGTAATACATTTTGGTTAAATTTGGGCAATGATAATCTTTATTTTACTTTGCTTATTTACATTTTCTAATTTTTCTTCAATAAACCACCTCCTGTGCAATAATTTTAAAAGATTTTAATAATATGAAATACCTGACCAAGTAATTCCTCTACTCAATGACTGCCCTTCTGAATGTACAACATACATAGTTTAAATTCTTACTCCATGAGAAGTTGATTTCTTTTTAATTGAATCTAATTATAAATTGGGAAACTAGTTTGAGCCCTAGCTTTGCCACTTGCTACCCTCTTGGGCAAGTCAGTGGTCACTAACTACTGTGACATTGAGCAAGCAACTCCCCCTTCTCTGGGCCTTATTTTCCTTTGAGAACAAGTGTGTTGATTAGCTCACTGGTGCTCAAAATGTGGTCTCAGGACAGAGAGCATCAGTATCACCAAAGACTTTGTAGAAACCCAGAATATAATGTTTTGCATGGTAAAGATTGAGAAGCATATGACTATATCATCTGTAGATCTCATTTCAGCTTTAAGAAGTCATATTTTATCATGACTTTTTCTTAGATTTGAATCTTTGAGACTCTTGATCTTATTGAATTATCCCTTGAGAAAATGAATTAGCTTCCTTTTTACTGCTACAGACCCTATATGTCTACATTTGTATCTTACCCTGAAGATCATGAAGAGGTCGTGGGCATCTTAATGTTGTTTCCTATGACCAATTACAGAAAAGTGGATGTAAAGTCAAGAAAAAAGAGAAAGCATTTATAACAACAATGAGATGCCATTTATAAAATATTGATAGATGTGTTATGCACTCTACTAAGAACTTTTACAAAGTTAGCTTATTTAAATTTCTATATAAAACTGGTGTTTTATCTATACTTTGTAGATGAGGAAATACATGCATATACATACAATACCCCGCCCCCTCTCACACACACACACATTTCTCTCCAGTTTTTTTCAACTACCACCCATCAGCAGACTTGTGGTTTATAAGCTAGTAAAGCTGGATTTTTTTTTTAAGTTTATCGTTATAAATTTCAGTTAAGCCAACAGTTGTATTTCCATTGTTCTCCCTTGTGTGAATGCACATTTATTTTACTCACATGGCAATAAGAGCTCTTCATATTATGTCTGTTGGTCTGAAGGAGGGCAAATGCTGAGTACCTTGGAAAATTTCCCTATTGGTCCCCAGAGTCTTCAGATTTACTTTCGATTCACTAATAATTAGAAGATTTTCCCTCTCAAGCTTTTGAGAACTTAAGATTGTTTTTGATACACCTAATAGATATTCTTCGAATTGATTGGAATCAGTCATTGAAAACACTTGTAAAGGAGCCATAAATTCTATTGTACATGGTTAGGAGAGTGTTGGACTTGGAGAAAGAAGATCCAGAATCAAGACCCGGAATCTAGCTGCAGCTCTTTCATAAACATTATATGACTTGGACAGATCACTTCATTTTTCTCAAATTTCAATATGTTCATCTTTAAAAGAAGGATGGTAAGCCCTCTCCTGCCTGCCTCCCAGTATTGCTCTGGGGAATCAAACAGATAAAGGATGTGTGTTTGCTGCATAAGCTACATGATGCAACACCAATACAATCATCATGTGTAGTGGATTTGGACTCTGTCACTTTAGCTAAGCTGAAGCTACATTTTCTAGAATTGCTTTTTTGGGTGTGTTTCCAAATTAGGACTGCCAACAATAGACACCTGTGTAATATTCAAAAGGCAGAATTGAAACATAAGTCGTTTTCCCCGTTGAAGATCAGTGCAGGTCACCATGCACTGTGACAACTCATGTTCATGGCAACTGATATCCTGGTTTACCTGATGGCAAGGGGTAGCCCCTGTACCTGCATCTCCTTCCATCACAGTCAGGCTTTCTTTCTAAGATTTTCCTCTTCCTGGGCTGGCTAAGTGTGTAGCTCAGTAATGAAAGCACTAGCTTCTAAAAGTGACCTCACATCATCAAGATTAAACTTGGTGGGAGACAGACATAGGTTCCAGTTTTTCCTCATAAGTTAAACGTTGTCACCAGAAATTCCAGTTTGTTCATGCAATTTTTTTCTTATTCCTTTTTCCCTATTTCCTCTTCACAACTGCCAACTGGTTGGCCTATTCTAACTTCAGGCCCAACACCAGATTCAGAGAAAACAATTTTCCATAGTCTCAGCCAGCTCTCATAATAAGTCAGCTCCCAATAATAAATCTCCTATTCTATATCACACTGTGTTCTTCTATCATCAAACCCTGACATCATCAATATCAAAGATAGCACAACTCCAAGAGATGCTTTGATTTCCTTTGCAGCTATATCACACAGCTTAACTTTGCATATTGAATAAAGTTCACATACTTTGGAAAACAAACCATATGCTCTACATATGCAGAAACACTCACACAAACACACATATAGTATAGCACCTACTAAAGCATCTTGCACATAAGAGTATATGCAATGTTTAAACACAGACTCACACAGGCACACACACACACACACACACACACACACTCGTTAAGTTGCTTTAGTTAAAACTTTACCTAAACCAAAGATATATTTGAAAGCAACCAAATCAGGATTTATTAATTAAAGCTTTGGAAAAGTCACAAAACCCTGCCCCCAATTTTTTATGAGAATGAGTTGAAATACATTTTTTTCCAAAAAGAGATCTCCCACGGTCACATGAAAATGAGATGTTCTCTGTTGCCATCGTGTAAACTCCCTGATTTTGCCCCCAGTTGATCGTAGCCCCTAAGCTAACCATGACTGTGCTAATAGGAATGTTGAAGGATTGGAAAGAGGATCTGTAAGTAGGAGGAAGAGCTCGAGAGGGAAAGGTACTAGAAACCTATGAAGCACTCTCCACTGGATCCAAATGCTAAAAGCTAAAAATATTGTTTTTTAACATCTAGATATACGAGCTCCCTCCTGCTTACTTACCCATCCATCTACTTTCCCAGCTCCATTGTGCAGTTAAGAGAGCTCAGCTCCAGATGGTAGCTGTAGGTTTGAGATTTAAAGCTACCTGCCCCCCAAGTCATCATATGAGCACCCCATTGTAAACCTTAGAGAGTCAGTGCATTCTTAGCAACCCTCTCCACTCCGTTATCCATATCTTTTCCACACAAACAATGAATACCCTCACCGAGTTAACTGCTTTGTATTCTAGCTACTGTGGTTCTCTCCTTACAGAATATTAGTTCTTTGAGATCAGGTTTAGCATAAACACAAACTGAGGAACCAAAGTAGGAAGCTGGGGGACATACTTCTTAATACTATCTCTGGAATCTAAAATAGATCTTTAAATTCTCTAAAGTTCAGATCCTTCATCTTTAAATAGGGATAAGGATACCTACTTCATGATTATTATGACGATTACATGAAACAAATGTGAATACGCTCGGTAAATATGTGATACACAGAAGGATCTTAAGATGTTTTATGGTGAATTTTTATGTAGTATTTAAGAGAACCAATAAATTTACCCGTGTAGCGAAGTACTTCCGTGAGATGTAAGGCTGATGATAAGGATTGGGGTAAAGAGTAGATTCAGTCACACTTGACTGCCTTGAAATCTGTCTTGGCATCGGGTCCTTGCCTGGGTCCTCTTCTTCCGTCGATAGGTGGTCAGTCTCAGAGGGCTGGTCATCTCCCTCTTGCTTCAGGGATACAGCCTGGAATCCTTCAAAACTCCCAATTGTTGACATTTCTTCAGCCTAAAACAAGGGCAGAAAAATCTCATTGGAAAAAATGTTAACTGTGTACCTGTGTCCTAGCTATGTCAAAACAGAATATGATGAGCAAATGGCATTCCTGAAACTTAAGAACACCCGTCATGTTAACTAAATAGAGGCATTGGTGGATATAGCTTCATAACACAGATTTCTAAATACCATCCATAATCCTGCAAGGTCATTTACCAGAAGAGTGAAGGAGAGACTCTCCGGACAGAGAAAAGGAGTTTGCAAGTAGTTTCATTTTCTCATCTTTAATCCCAGGAGTCAGAAACCTGAACAAGAGAAGAGCTGTATAAAATAATTACCAATTTCTCTTCAAAATTGCATAGCATTTTTGGTTGAAAATTCACCAGACTGAAAGCTTAAGAGTTAAAAGCAATGATAATGCATTTTCTTTTGTGCTTCTTGGGTAATAATAGAGCATAAGAGCACTTAGAACTGAACGTGTTTTTAAACTGAAAAATTCGAATTCTAAAAATTTATTCTAAGGAAATAATTTAGATGAATACCCAAAGACTCACACGCATGCACCTGCACACACACACACACACACATACACACAGTTTTTCAGCTGGGCATGGTGGCTCATGCCTGTAATCCCAGCACTCTAAGAGGCTGAGACTGGTAGATCCCTTGTGCTCAGGAGTTTGAGACCAGCCTGGGCAACATGGCGAAACCCAGTGTCTACAAAAAATACAAAAATTAGCCAGACATGGTGTCATGTGCCCATAGTCCCAGCTGCTCAGTAGGATGGGGTGGGAGGATCACCTGAGCACAGGAAGTGGAAGTTGCAGTGAGCCAAGATTATTCCACTGCACTCCAGGCTAGGCAACAGAGCAAGACCCTGTCTCAAAAAGAAAACAACAACAACAAAGTTTGTTCATTACAACATCCCATCTAATAGAAAAATATAGCACGTTTTATGTAAAAGAAAAATACACCAACCAATTTATATCTCATCGAAGAACACTGTGTATAAAAATAACATTAGACATTCATGCAACATCGTGTCTAACACCAGAAAATAAAAATAAAAAAGTATCCATCAGTAAGAAGTTGACTAAATAAAATATGTTGTACCATACTGTAAAACACAAGTGTGACTGTATATTTCCATCACCAAAAAATATCCAAATATATTATAAATGGAAAAAA
>NC_045435.1:184971599-185014991 GCF_002776525.5 Piliocolobus tephrosceles | reverse complement strand
TATTATTCCAATTTGTTAAAATAATTTAGAAAGAAAGAGAAGAAAGATAAAGAGGAAAGGAAAGGAAAGGAAAGGAAGAAGGAAAGGAAAGGAAAGGAAGAAGGAAAAAGGAGAAAGAAAAAACAAAGAAAAAGAAAGAAAGAAAGAAAAAAGAAAGAAAGAGAAGAAAGAAAGAAAGGGAAGAAAAGAAAGAAAAGAAAAGAAGGAAGGAAGGAAGGAAGGAAGGAAGGAAGGAAGGAAGGAAGGATGGAAGGCAGGCAATGTACCTGCATATGTATATACAGGCATACATGTATGATATAACGGATTTAAAAACATCTAAAAAGAGGGCCTGAAAAGAAGTAAAATAAAATATTAACAATAATTATCTCTAGATGACAGTGTTAGAGGTGATTTTTATTTTTGTTTCCATGTCTTTGGGTGCTAGTAATGATCGCACATGGTTTAAAATAAATAAAAATAATATATTCGTTTCTATTTTGTACATACAAAGCAAAGCAAAATAAAATAGAAGGCACATGGTAGCTTGGCAAAATGTGCACTCAGATCATTTCAGGCTGACAGTGCGCATGTTATCACGCTGCCTAGAAAGTTTCATGTCCATTTTCACCATGAAAGTAGGAATGCCATATTATTCTCAGAGTCACCTCCTTGTTCTTAAACAAAAGTGGTTTTTAATCAATTTCCTTGGTTCTTGTGAAACAAAGGAAGGTGAGAAAAAGTCCCTAACCCCAGCAAGCTTCCACTTTTGAAACTGAGATTAACCAGGGTATTCACAAGAGGTAAAAATAGTATGATCCTATAATTTATTAGCTAATTTTGGATATTCTGGCATGAAAAGGGTGCTATTGGCAATTATGTCAGGATGACAGGAGTGAACTGGACTCTCTCAGGCAAATGTGGATCTATATACATGTTCGCCCTGAGGATTTGAATGTAGGAGAAAACACAGCTAAAGTAACTTACAAGTGGAAAGCCTTACACAGCTTGCTTTATGTGTTTTCTTAAGATTTGTATGTTTTCTTATCCAATCTTTCCAGCAATCCTAGAAGAGCTACTTACTCTTTCCCCACCTTTCTGAGGAACACAGAGTAGATGGGAATCACCCAGGGTCACACTTTGATAGTCATCGTAGCAACTGGCCTCCCATCCATGCACCCAGTACAGCACACCCAGCGTCTGTCGTGAGGCACCATATCATGCCGCCTGATGACGGGAAAGATGTCTCTGAGCTTTTAGGTAATTTTTTAAAGGTAGGTGTGCAAAAGGTAGAAATTGGTCTCTGGGAAAATGAGGAATGAAGAAGCAGGAGAAAGAGAGAGAGAGTGTGTGTGTGTGTGTGTGTGTGTGTGTAAGAGAGAGAGAGAGAGACAGAGACAGAGACAGAGAAAGAAAAGAGACAGAGAGGAGGCACTCTGGCTTCCCTGTCCCTGGCAGCTACATGCTCTATGTATGCAGGTCTGCCACCTTTATCACAGTGGGTGTTGGAAGGAAATGCTTTTCTAAAGTTCTCTATAACCTGCGAAGGAAGGTTTGTGCCATTGGGGAAGGAAAGCCTGCTTCTGTATTTGTGCACTCTGTGAACACACGCCTAACAACAGACATCTGCGAAAGGCTCCTGTGCCTGGAAAACAGAGGGAGGATTTAATTAGCACCACTTCCTCTCCCTCAGGCTGTCTTCTCTGGAAACACTTGGGGAAGCTCTGCGCTCTGAGACCAAGCTGTTTGAGATCCAGGAAAGAAGGAAACTCTCAGCTCCGTTTAAATTTTCACAGCCATAAATAGTGGGGAAGTTGAGCCCAGCTATCCCAATCCAGAGTAATTCCAGCTCTATTCGAGTCACAGGAACATATTAGAAGAACAATAAATAGAACTTCCTCAACTTCCCCAGTATGAGAAGCATGCTGCACATCTACGCATTCCACCCTATTTCTCATGACCTCTGGCCCTGTTCATTCCCAATTCAATAACAGGTGTTCTTCTATCCCTGCATAGGCTATATTCTATGAAATGCTAAAGGTACATTAATACCAGTAGCAGATCCAGTCAAAATCAAATGTTCCATTGCTTTCACATAGATCAATCATCCCCTGCAACAAACTCATTGGGAACCTGTTAGAACTGAAAAGATTTACTGTTCTGTAATATTCCCCAGTAAATTTATCTTCATTTAGAGAGTAAAGGCAGCACAGTTTCATAGGAAAACAAAGGGTCAAAACTTAGAAATAAGCAAATGATGTTCACACTTTTTTTTTTTTTTTTTGAGATAGAGGCTCACTCTGTCTCCAGGCTGGAGTGCAGTGGCGCAATCTCGGCTCACTGCATTCTCTGCCTCCCAGGTTCAAGTGATTCTCCTGCCTCAGCCTCCCGAGTAGCTGGGACTACACGCCATGCCACCATGCCCAGCTAATTTTTTGTATTTTTAGTAGAGATGGAGTTTCACCATGTTGGCCAGGATGGTCTTGATCTCTTGACCTCGTGATCCGCCCACCTCGGTCTCCCAAAGTCCTGGGATTATAGGCATGAGCCACCTTGCCCAGCTGATGTTCATACTTTTTAATGGAATCTTCTCATTCCAGGGAATTCATGTAATAAAAACTATCTTAAAGAAGCAAAACACTACAATATTAATTGCTTATTCTGAGTAGTAATGAAAAATTGAAAACCAACTAAACACCTAATGTTCAAGGAATGGCTAAGTATATCCAATTGGTATTGTACAGGCATTTAAAATAACACACAAACATTGCAGTAGCACGAGAATAAAGGTTGTATCTTCTTGAGTGAAATAAAGCAGGAGACCAAAATATTTTATCTTGCAATGTTCCATTGAATAATTTCACATTGGTAAAGACTAGAAAGAAAATATCTGTATTTATTGAAGTAGTGGATTGTGCATCAATTTTTGCTTTTTTAAAAAAATTAAATGGCAGTAGCCTTAATAAAGCCTTAAAGAAGTACTACCTTGTCTTTGGTCAGACAAGAGAAATACTATATTTCTCAGCTGCCAGAAAATTGACAAGTAAATTTAATACAGTATTATAGTAAATAACTTATTTCCAGATCCTGGTCTAAGTATAACTGTTTCCATTTATAAGTAACTGCGTCTATCTCTGTGAGACTTTTTCTAATAATATTATAGAAGCATGTAGGGCAGAAATTATAGCTTAAAAGTTACTGTCTAATTCAACTTTTTTATTTGGTAAATATTGAAACAGAGCCCCTGAGATGAAGGTTGTCCATGGCCACACAGCTCCACAGAATCAAAACATGCTACCAGACCTCTAGTTTTCTGGACTCCAGTTCACTCCTCTTTCCTACTCTTCATGTTGCCGCATTTAGAAGAAAAGCAAAGAAACAGCCATTAGACTTATGCACTGGCAAACTGGAGACACTTTTGCCAAATGTCTGAGGCCAGTCCGTTCTGGGCTCAGAGATACAGCTTCGATGAAAAGGACCAATCCCCAGCTTCCCGTGCATCAGCAGTCCCACAGCCAGTGCTGCAGGCTAAATGGAGCCTTTCTCTTTCCCCCAGAACCAGGCTGACAAATCCTTTAGGTGCAAGAAGCACAGTGCCTGAGGTTCACAAAACTTTTAGAAGTCCTTGAAATATTTTACTTTCTTTTAAAATGAGAAGGAAAAAAATAGCTTTTAGGGTCACATAAAATGTTTCAAATTTTTCTCACATCACACAAAAAAAGTAAAATCTGTAAGGCACCCCAAACCTATGATATTTTGCCTAAAAGAGAAAAAACACATAATATTGGACAATTTAAAGTGATAGAAACAGAAGTTTTAATATTGACGTTGTTACAGTGGAAAGACAAAAAGGTTTGGGGCATAGAGATCAGAATGTGGTCCTGGCTCAAATCCACATGCTTTTCTACTCCCATTTGCCATTGAATTTCTTATTCTGGTGCCCCATCCTAGACTGTCAGAGCTAGAAACCTACCACCTGTCCAGAGCTTTCCGATGATCTTTTCTTTTCTTTTTTTTTTTTTTTTTTTTTCTTTGAGGCGGAGTCTTGCTCTGTCGCCCGGACTGGAGTGCAGTGGCCGGATCTCAGCTCACTGCAAGCTCCACCTCCCGGGTTTACACCATTCTCCTGCCTCAGCCTCCCAAGTAGCTGAGACTACAGGCACCGCCACCACGCCTGGCTAGTTTTTGCATTTTTAGTAGAGACGGGGTTTCACCGTGTTAGCCAGGATGGTCTCGATCTCCTGACCTCGTGATCCGCCCGTCTCGGCCTCCCAAAGTGCTGGGATTACAGGCTTGAGCCACCGCGCCCAGCCCGATCTTTTCATCATTGAAGGTTCTGCTCCACGCCATACTGAAAGATTTCTGTCCTACAGAAAAACTGCACAATCTTAAGACGATTCTTTTTGCTTTTTCTAAAAGCGCAGACAGATCCACCATAGTTGGCCCCCAGTGAATGTTTGTGTCTCAGAGAAGTGGATGAATAACTACCCTGAGAACTTTTTAATCAGTGTGAAAGACACCCTGACAACTCCTGATCAGCTCAAAAGGCATAGCTGGCCACACTTAGTTGCCAGAACTTGAGTCAGAGGCAAAGAAAAGGCATATTTGGGGATTTTGTTTCCCTCTCACAACAGTTCAATAAAGGCCAATTTGAGGCTGGGAGCTGTGGCTCACGCCTGTAATCCCAACACTTTGGGAGGCCAAGGTGGGCGGATCACGTGAAGTCAGGAGTTCAAGACCAGCCTGGCCAACATAGTGAAACACCATCTCTACTAAAAATAGAAAAATTAGCCAGGCGTGGTGGCAGGCCCCTGTAAATCCCAGCTACTTGGGAGGCAGTGGCAGGAAAATTGCTTGAACCTGGGAGGTGGAGGTTGCAGTGAGCTGAGATCGCACTACTGCACTCCAACCTGGGTGACAGAGCGAGACTCTGTTTAAAATAAATAAATAAATAAGTTTGAGTACAGTTTGAGTATAACAAAAAGTATCATACTTCAGATTTAGAGAACAGTACTGGCATTAAAGATGCTTGTCTTCTCTCAGTGAACCTCTTCACAAGAGCCATGTCATTCTCCATTTCTTCAGCATTACCTGCCCCCTTTTTAAATTAAGTTTTCAGAAAGTCCTTCTGGGCTGCTGGCCCTCTCTGCCTGCCGGACCAGCTCCAACACCAGGCACTCCCTTGCTTTTTTCACTTGTTCTGTCTGTCTCCTGATACCTCCAGAAGTCACATGGGGTTTTTAGAACTCTTATTGTGGTTATCTATAATATCCACAAAGCTTTTGAAATATCAATAGCTACTTGATGATCCCCATTGCTATCTCTGTGAATCCTTGGGAAGAAACGCTGGCTGTTTAGCACTCATCTATTCCAATCTTCACTCTCTTAGTCCACTGCAGCTGCTATAACCAAAGACATGGAGCTGAATAATTTATAAACCACAGAAATGTATTTCTCACAATTCTGGAGTCTGGTTAATCCAAGATCAAGGCACCAGCAGATTGGTATCTAGTGCGGGTCTCTGCTTTCAAGATGGTGCCTTTAACATTGTACCTTCCGAAGGGGACAAATGCTGTGTCCTCACATAATGGAAGAGATGAAAAGGGTCAAAAGGGCCTAGCTAGTTTCCTCCAGGGTTTTTATAAGGCACTAATCCCATTCATGAGAACAGAGCCCTTATAGCCTAATCACCTCCTACAGGCCTCACCTCTTAATGTTGCTGTTTAGGGGATTATGTTTCAGTATAAATCTTGAAGAAGACACAGACTTTCAAACCATAGCATGCACCTTTTACAAGTAAGGAAACTGAGGCCCAGAATGGTTATGTGACTCTTCTGAACTCTTAGTTAGTTATTTACGATTAAGTTAAATAATGAAATTACAGTAACCACAGAATTTTAAAATCTTGTATCTAGAGAAATATTTGTGCACAGACAGGGAACTTAGAAAAATCTATGACTTGTTAACAAGAACGATGACTCTGTTGCAGATGGGGTAGCGATGGGAATAGGAAGGAAGAACGGGAGTTAGTCCCTGTGGCCTGTGTGTAGTCAAAGATGTCAACTGTATTTTCTCATGCGGACACTTCTACCCCCATGAAGGGGTTAACAGTCTCAAGGCATATACTCAAAATAAAAATCTACTTTTAATTTTGACATTCTGTAAAGGTAATTTATGTGAATTTATGTGTGCAGCCTTCCCTGAGTCTCTCTGTGAGAACAGCCGAGGGATGTGCAGTGGATAAACAACAATACTCTAACACCTCATAACTCTCCAACAAGCCTGCTTCTGTGCCAGTTGAGATAAGACAATTGGCAAACAATTCCTTACAATTTCACATTTTGTATATTAGTGATAACATGCCAGCAGGGCTGCTCTGTGTCTTGGGGGAAAGTTGAGTTAACGGAAGCTTTCTCCCCTCCCAGCTCCACCTGGGCCAGGCAGAGCCCTCTGCTATAAAGTGCTTTGACTCAGCAGCAGATGGAAAGAGGGCTGTGGGGAAGAATACAGGGCTAGGCTGAGAAATGTGGGTCCTCACTCCTTTGCTGTCCCCTCAGAGTGACCCTGGGTAGGTCACTTTCTTGCTTCCCTTCTCTGCACTGCAGGCTCTTCTCTGTAAAATAAAGGTGAGACTTGATTGTTTGCAAGTTGTGCCCCTGGATACTATTCCTTGTTTGTTGTTGTTGTTGTTGTTTGTTTGTTTGTTTTTTGAGACGGAGTCTCACACTGTTGCCCGGGCTGCAGTGCAGTGGCGCGATCTCAACTCACTGCAATCTCTGCCTCCAGGGTTCCAGCGATTCTCCTGCCTCAGCATCCTGAGTAGCTGGGATTACAGGTGCCCGCCACCATATCCAGCTAATTTTTTTGTATTTTTAGTAGAGATGGGGTTTCACCATTTTGACCAGACTGGTCTCAAACTCCTGACTTCATGATTCGCCCGCCTCAGCCTCCTAAAGTACTGGGATTACAGGAGTGAGCCATCGTGCCCGGTCCTGGATACTACTCTTGAGGTTACCTGAGGGGTTCATGGGTGGGTTTTCCGGTCATCAAACTTATTTCAGTCAAAAAAGGTCCATTTATCACTTACTGGATTTCTTCTGAAGCTTTTATTTGGGGGAAAAATGTTCAAATCTGAAAACTGTTGGACTAAATTATTTGTAAGTTTCCAGCTCAATGAGTCTACAAGATTTAATTAATTTTTCTTCAGTGTCCAGAATGTTTTAGATGGAAGCCTGTAGAGATTGTTTATAGATGGTTTTCCCCATCTCATCTTCATCATGGGACTCCAACTGAGCAAATTAGTTCTCTTGTGATTCAAAAGCTGTAGGGTCACAGGAATAAGATTGTGATAACGGTCATGAATTCGGGTGCCTATTGTGGAGATTATAGGGTGTTGTTTTATGACTTCCCTCTGACTCAAATAAAAATCCCAGAGCTGCTTGGGACATGCATAGTGGAGAGCTGGGCATCTCACTCAGTCTAGGGCCAGAAACATGCTCGAGCCTCAGGAACTATTCTTATACTTAAGAAGGAAATAATTTAAAGCTGAGCTTCTCACACCATGTATTGATTTTTTGAGAGATTTTCTCAAAAATACATAAAGGAGAAAATGATAAAGACAAAGATACTGATGAGAGAATTTTTTGGGATTACAGATCCCTTGAGATGAATTTTCTTAGACATTTGAGGGCATGCATCCACTACTCATCCAGTCTGGATTATGATAGCACTTGAGTTCTTGACTCCTGTGGCATTGATTCTACTATTCTGTAATCACCATTTACTTTCCTGTCTTCACTAGTGGGCCATGAGCAATTCCAGAGCAGGAACTGTGCTGCACTAATCTTCGCAGTCCAGCACTTAGTATGGGCATTCTATAGAGCAGGCATTAAGTTTAAATTTATTGGGTGGATGAATGGATACCCTGCCTGTTTCTTGGCAGTGCTTCAGATTGGAAGGACAAGGCTTATATTTGTTTTATCTTTGCACATTACCTCATACACAGCGAGTGTTCTGTAAATGTTTGTGAACCGAGTAATGAAGTTCTGTGCTAAAGCACGAACAAAAGCATCTTCTCTCACAGACACACAGAGGAACTCATACCACAGTGTTTAATCTACAGAAGCTGATAGTCTAGTGGAGGTGACAGAAACATGAGCAGATAATGGCAGCCTTTTGTGATAGAGCCGTGATAGGAGTATGTACACGAAACACCGTAGAGACAGAAGATGGTGAGTGGGAAGAGGGGAATGCAAGTGTGGGAAGTTAGAGGTGTGGAGTAAGGCACCTCAGAGCTGACTGCACACTAGAGGGTAGGTGGAGTACGTTCCAGGCAAATGTGTGAGGTGTGAGAGGAGTGTGTTCCAAAAGTGGCAGGTAATATGGTATGTGCAACTGAGATGTCAGCTGCCCACCCCCAAATCCAATCCCTTGAAGATCTGGTTACACTTGGTGAAAACTAACATTTCACAATGGGAGGAGAATCTGAAATTCTTCTCCCACTTTCTCGTATTCCCTTCTCTCTGCCATCCCGTCCACACCTGCTGAGAATTTTCTCACAGTCAGCCCACTTACACATTCTGGCCTTGGCACTGTAAAAATTCCACTTGCCTTAAGAATTTCATGGGGTTAACAACTTTATCAAAGATATAGAGAGGCCACGGAGAGGAGTGTCACATTGTGTAGTGTCCAGTATTGTATCATTCATCTATTTCTCACGTCTTTCTTCTCAGAATAACAAATTATTTCTTGTTTATGTGTTTGTTTTGGTTTGAAACATATCTACCTAATCTACATATCCAGATCTCTCGGGTTCTCCCCTTCACAGCCCCTGTCCAATACTGAAATTCCCCTACAGAGATAAACTCTATGGCTAGCTATTAATATAAACCTATATAAGGATTTGTGAATTAGAAGAGAGTTGGCAGGAGAAGCAGCTGAAAAAGTAAAACAAAAGCACTCTGTAAGTCAAATATTGAATTGAGTGACTTATCTCAGGCAATAGCAAAAGTGTCCTACTTTGCAACTGGCCTGACCCTGAAGACTGTGGGACAGAAAGGGGGTAGAAAAGTGGTGGCATTCTGGGGAGTATAAATAAGACTAAATCACCAGCCCCCTGGCCCCAACCACACAGACATACAAAAGAGAGAGAAAAATACAGAAAGAGAGGAAAGAGGAAAGAGCAACATGCAAGGTTAAAGATGTTGGTCCTGATAATGTACTCAGAGAGCCTGTAAGGACCCAGATATTTTCTATGTATATAGATGAACAAGACAAGAGCAGAGAGATCAGAAAAAGCAACCAACGCCAACAGTTGAGACCTGCAGTAGCCTTTGTTATTTTCTCTACAAACTAAACAGAATCCCTGATTTGGAACCTGTTGATTCAGAAGCGTGGTGGTGTCAATGCCTAGGCATTAAAACAAGCCTCTGTCCCGGTTATTGAGACATCCCAGGGGAGTGTGTCGATTAATGCCTACCAGAGATTACTACCTTCCCAGCATTAATCCTCATGCCAGGCAGTGAGAACAAACATTCCACAACCAGATGTTCCTGCCTGGGAGTTTTATTTAAGGAAGTCACCCGAAAACCTCGGTTTCTTGTTAGGCGAATTGTGACTTTTTACACATACATTTTATAAAATTCATGGAAAGTATTCATCTAAGTTCTAAAAATAGTATTTTTCTCTCAAAATAAAAGCTCCAGCCTCTATTATTCTAGTGAATATTTTATTAATTAAAATTTTATTGAACGATGACATGCACTCAGAAAACCATAAATATGCAGAACAATGAATTATCATAAAAAAAAGAATACTGGTGTGATATAGTTTGGCTGTGTCCCCACCCAAATTTCATCTTAAATTGTAGCTCCCATAATTCCCACAGTGTCATGGGAGGGACCCAGTGGGAGGTAAATGAGTCATGGGGACCGGTCTTTCCCATGCTGTTCTCATGATAGTGAATAAGTGTCTCGAGATCTGACGGATTTATAAGGAGGAGTTTCCCTGCACATGCCCCCTCTTGCCTGCTGCCATGTAAGACATGTCTTGCTTCCCCTTCACGTTCTGCCATGATTTTGAAGCCTCCTCAGCCATGTGAAACTGTGAGTCAATTAAACCTCTTTCCTTTATAAATTACCTAGTCTCTGGTATGTCTTTATTAGTACCATGATAACAGATATTAATACATCATGTAATCATCACCGAGGTCAAGAAATAGCAAGCTACCAGCACTGTGACAGGATTATTTTTCTCAAAGTGGCTCTTTAGTTAGTCTTACATGATAAAATCCAACAGGACTACCAAACATTTTAGATATTATCTAACTCAACATCTTCATTTTACAAATAAGAAATTAGATCCTCAGATGGGAGTAAGGAAGTGACTTACCTAAGGTCACAAAGTAAATGAGTGGAAGCAGTAGGGTTTCAGGATCCTCTTTTCTGCTTAAACAGCCTTGAATCCCTGAGAAGGCTTTGTTGGCCTATGAAGCAAGAGAAACCTGCTCTCTGAGATAAGTGATGTCAGCAAGATGGCCGGCTAGAAGCCCCCTAGCACTCTACTCTTTACAAAGACAGTCAGAACAACAAATATACAACTGCATTTTAATGAAACTAACCAAGGAAGAGCATCAAAGTGCATCGGGGAGTAACAGAAACCCTGGTGAACACAGAAACTTGGGATTGTTACGTAGATATGGGAAGGAAAGGTCAGGCCTCTACCACTCCATCCTTTAATCAGAATCAGCTAGGAACTAGGAGGAACTTCTGTCTACAATGAGGAAGTAAGCAAGAGGATCCTAGGAATCCCCATCAACACCTTGGACACCAACAGATCTCAACCCTGGGATCCCCTGCAGTCCTCACAGGCACTAAGCCCAGCTGTGGGAGCTGACTGGAGTCCACAAAGCTGTGCTCCCTCCAGAGGAGAAGCTGACACTGTGCCCTGCCCCCTGTGGCCCACAGGGCTACTGCAATACACGGTCTTGAATTAGAACTATGGCTGCAGTGTGTCTTGCTCTAGCAGTAAGTAGTCATGGCTCTCCCTTATCCTTGAGGCTAAGCTACGGCCAAACCACCCCAGACCAGTGCCCAGATATCCTCAAGCCAAGCCACAATCAGCTGTTACAGCTTTCTCTGTTGGGTCAAGCAGAGGTGAAGCCACTTCACCTACCACTCCCTCTGCCTTTTCAGCTTGAGCTGAAGCAGGACTCTGCCTCTTGGGAAATAGTACTTTAGCCACTAAGAGAAGCCACACCTCCCCAGTGTCTAAATTGAAGCAGTTCCCTTCATCCCAGGAAACGGGGCCTTGACCACCAAGAGTGGTCATGCACCCCAGTACCTAAGCTGCAGCAGCACCCTGCATCCCAGAAAAATGGTGCCTGGGCAGCCCAGAACAGTCACCACACCCTCAGGACTGAGACGATACAACACATCACCCCCTAGGGAATCAGTGCCCTGGTGAAGCTGAGTAGCTTTGCATCTCAGGGTTAGGCTGACATAGTACCCCGTGCTCCAAGGAAACAGAGCAGTGGCTGAGCTGAGATACCTCAACCTATAAGCCAAATAAGTCTAGTACCCTTGGAGCTGGACTAGCCCGCTAGAGAGGTGTCTTAGCTGCTGAGACACCCCTCTTCCTGGGGAGTGAAGTTATCACTGTACTGTCCCCTGCTCAGCACCAGGGCTCAAGTAACAGCTGT
The DNA here is from genome assembly GCF_002776525.5 of Piliocolobus tephrosceles. NCBI lineage: Eukaryota > Metazoa > Chordata > Mammalia > Primates > Cercopithecidae > Piliocolobus > Piliocolobus tephrosceles. Next base: position 185,003,314 of record NC_045435.1, on the reverse strand, counting down.
GCTCCACCATTCTAGGGTACTGTTGCCACTGCACTTGGCCTCACAGAGTCTGAGATACTGCTGAGCCCTGAAATCCCAGGGTCTATACTTACTACTACACAGTATCTCATTCCCTGGGACTCAGGCTGCCACTGAGCCCTGTTAGCACAGGTTTCCAAATTGCAACCATACTCTGCTCTGCAGGTCCAAACCTCTACAACATTCCTTTTCCCCCACAGATGTGCCAGTACTCTGAGCTCCTACCCACGGGTAGAATCACAACCATGACCCAGACCCCTGAGCCCGAGCTGCTAGGAGATGCCATAGAGTCACAGATCCTGGCTCTGTGGGCAACTTATATTCAACCAGCCAAAGAGAGAAAACTTGCAGCCAAAGACCTAGGTGTCACAATAGGTCCATGTAACACTAAGCCCAGGACCTTCGCACCACAGCTGCTATGATTACCTGTACCTGGAACCCAGCACCACTGCAGCTACTTGTAGGCTGTGTCAGACCTGGTACCAAAAGGGATCTCCTTGGCTAAGGCTCTCCATTGTAGGAAAAATAAGGAAAGGAGAACCCCAAAGCCCTTGACACCTAAAACATTAACAACCTATGTTGTCACAGCCACAGGCTTCTACAGCCTAGGCCACTGAGGTGCCCACACTTACTACTGACATTGAATACAGCTAAAGAAGCTGCACAGAGATCATACCATTGCACTTATGCAGAAAATCAGTTGCCACACCCTTCCCAACCAGCAGGCAAAAAAACAACAGCAGGTGAAAAACTTTCTTTATGAAAGCTATTCTAGAAAGTTTGGAAGAGATGATTGACCAGATGCACAGACCGCAACACATGAATAAGAAACATGAAAAAGCAAGAAAATATGAGGCCACCAACAAGTCATAATAATTATCTAGTAACAGACCTCAATAAATAGAAAAATAAATGAATTGCCAGAAAAAGGAATTCAAAATAATCCTCTTAAGGAACAAGAAACAAACAAAAAAATACAGAAAGACAATTCAACAAAATCAGGAAACCAACTCATGATATGAATGAGAAATTGCACAGAGATAGTAGACATACATAAAGCATCAAATAGAAATCCTGCAGTATTCTGAATAAGTTGATTAATAAAATAGAGAGCTTCAACAACAGACTTGATCAAGCAGAAGAATCTCTGAATTTGAAGATAGGTAATTTGAAATTACCCAGTCAGAGAGAGAGAAAAAAAAAAGAAGTAAGAATGAAAAGGAGTGAGGAAAGCTTACAAGACTTATAGACACTATTAAGTGAACAAATATTTGTATCATGGAAGTTCCAGAAAGAAAAGAGAAGGGAAAGTGTATGGAAAACCTATCTAATAAAACAATAGCTGAAAGCTTCCCAAGTCTGGGGAGAGATATGCATATTTAAGTCTGAGAAGCAAAAAAGTACCCAAATAGATTAAACCCAACAGGTTCTTTGTGAAGCACAGTGTAGTTAAACTGTCAAAAGTCAAAGAGAATCTGGGCAACACAACAAGCCTCCCATTCCAAATGATATTAAAAATTAGTTGGTCATGGTATCATGCACCTATAGTCCTGGCTACTCAGGAGGCTGAAGTGGAAGAACTGCTTGAGCCCAGAAGTTCAAGTTTGCAGTGAAATGGAATCACGCCACTGCACTCCAATCTGCATGACAAAGCAAGATCCCATCTCAAAAAAAAAAAAAAAAAAAAAAGTAAAAGAAACAAAGAGAGAATTCTAAAAACAGCAAGATAAAAACATCAAGTCACATATAAGAGAACCCCTGTAGGACTAAACAGCAGATTTTTCTGCAGAAACCCTACAGGCAGGGAGAAAAGAAGATGATATAATCAAAGTGCTAAAAGGAAATTATTGACAACCAGAAATACTACACCCAGCAAAATTATCATTCAGAAATGAAGTGAAAATAAAGTATTTCCCAGACAAACTAAAACTGGGGGAGTTCATCACCACTAGATTGGCCTTACGAGAAATGCTCAAGGGAGTCCTGCAACTGGAGGCAAAAAGTTAATATTCACTATTAGGAAAACATCAAAAGTATGAAATTCACTGGTAGAATACATACTCAAAGGAGAAAGATAAAAAAAGAAGCAAACCTTATAATGACAAAAGACCATCAAACCACAATGATAGACAATAAAAGAGAAAGAAAGAAACAAAGGATACACAAAACAACCAGAAAGCAATTCACAGAATGACAGGAGTAAATTCTCATCTATCAATAACTGTAAATTATTTGATCTCTTGAGGATCATTATAAAGACCTTCTAATTCATGTCCTTAAGTTTTACTCTTTTCAATTTTTGCCTGCTGAGTACTAATCACACTGTATTACAACTACCTGTTAACTTGCCTTAACTTTCACATCCTCTTCACTAGTACATGAGCTCCTTGATGATAGAGACCAGGTTTTATTTGCTATGGTATCCTCAGCACCAAGTAGAGAACTTAGAAAGCATTCATTATGTATTAGCTGAAAAATGAATCAGTAATAAATATCTTTACTACATGGAGCATCCATGACAGAAAATGCAAAGGGAATTTAGCTAAGAGAGTCTCTCTCTTCAGGTATTATGAAACTAGAACTGACAAGAGAAGATTTGAAATCCTTTCTTCTAAACCTGGCTCAAACTTAACAGTTCTCAGAAATGTAACATGAATGGCAATTTAGAAATGCAATTTTTCCATGCTCTCAGGCATCATGATCTTCTGACAACAAGTTCTTTAGTTATTGCTTGTGATTGGGCTCCATGAGTAAATTGTGAGCTTGGTGAGCTTCCTGTACCCCGATTTGTCCCTCCTGGACCCCTACAAAATCTGCAAGCCTTTGTTCAGCCCAGTGTGTTCAGTTATAATGTCTTTCACAGAAAATGTTTGCATCACTAGAGACAGACAGAAGAAGGAATCACTTGCTTCTGCCTAAAACCACCCTGAGGTGTAAGTGACGAATATCAGAGTCTTCCCTGAAAGAAGATCTAGGTATAAAGGAACTAGAGAAGAAGCTTATCCTAAACCAATGGGCAATATTCAGGAGTAGGCATTCAAAAGGGGGTGGAACAAGACCAGGAAGGAGAGCCTAGGTCTTAAAAACAGAGGTGGCTAACTTCTTACCTTGTAGGGCACTGTAACTGAAGGATAATTTGTGTTTTAATGATGAAATATACATTAAGCTCCTAAAATGCTGAATGCCAAACAAGACACCAAATCCGAGAAAATAATTAGATGCAAGAAGGCATTCAAATAATATCATTCTAAAGTTACTTTGACCCATTTCCACTCCACCTAGGTTAGGATGTTATCAACTAGAATTCAGCCTGTTCTACAAGATGCCAGGAAGATTTAAATAGATCCAGAGAGCTCCACCCAGGGAGAGAGAAAAGGCAAGAGAACTAGAACAATAGGGGTAGCTCTCATTAAAGTAATACAGGTCAGAACACAAGTGTGGAAAGAGGAAAATAGTTTTAAAAATGACATTCAGATTCATTCCAAGATGATTTAATAAAAGTGGACAGTTCAGAATGCTAAAGAATGAAAACTAAAAAATACTTTCATATTTTCTTGCTGAAGGCAGTTAGATAAAGACTGATGAAGAACAGTAACATCTGTCACAAATAGCCTTTTATTTTTCTATATTTCCATAAGAAAACAAAACAAAAAAGTGCATATATGAAAATATAATTGTATATGAACATATGTGCACAAATATGATCATAATATTTGAAAGTAAGAATGTATGTATATTTACGTGTGAATTGCTACAACTACTGAAAAAGCAATGACCAAAATTAGCCAGAATAGACAGTAAATGTCCTGAGAAAATTAAAAGACCTACCTGTGATACTCGCATTTCCTTGCTTCTGTGAATACTTATCTCAAAGCTGGCTCGTTGCAAAGGGATGATGTTTGGTTTTGATCAGCCTTTCTGTAAATGCATGACTCAATCACAAAGCAGCTAAGAGGGGAGTAGGAATATGGATCAGGGAAAGATTAATCAAAGCACGTATTATGAGGAGTGGTTGGTATTGCCATCTTTATATATTAAATGTACATGTATGTTGTAATCATACCTCTCAACTTCTTTATCTATAAAAATATGCACACTGATGCCAGGCCTGCTTACTCTACACAATTTTTGTGAAGATTAAATGAAAAAAGTTGTGAAAGTACTCTGTAGATGATGAAGTGCTTTGATCCTGCATCTTTTGAAGAGCTATTAGCATTATTATCATAGAAGTAGGGGGCAATAAAATAAAATAATATCTGTGCAGAGGCTGTTGGCAGTTCCTGAAGGATGCCACAGAGAAAGTGAGGCTGCCCAGTGATTTGAGGTAAAGCTTTTATCTATCTTGATGAAGTCAATATTATTGGCAAGAGGTGGGGGTGACAGGGAGGAGAGGGGATGTGTTTAGACCAGGGATGTGTCAATTCTTCCCAGAAGGCCAAGGAGACCAGGTAGAAAATGAAGCTCACGGGGCCAGAATTTGAGGCTGCCCACATCACCTGTGAACATGCTTACTGTGTCAATTCCTGCCTCTGGAGAAATTTTTCAGAACATAAAGGCAGTGAAAGAACATCTGTGACTTATATAATATGTCCTATTTGTGAATAGAGAAATTCAAGTGAATGGATAAGTCTGACTATTCCTTAGAGCTTCCCTTTTGATATAGGTTTCACCAGAAGTGGGTTAGTTCACAGCACTAGTGTTTGGCAGTATCTCTGTATCTAAGAACTTCATCGGTGAGATCGCATAGTGCTTAAAGGGATCACCTAAATGACGTGACTCTAAAATGTATTCCCTGTTAACTATGAGAGAAGCTCTATCTTCCCTTTTAAATGGGCTATAGCCAATTTATAATAATCAAAACTATTTCTACTTAATATTATTCCTTATTTCTTCTCCTGCATCCCACCTAAAATAGGTAATGTCAGGCTCCAAATGCCATTGGTGTTTAACTGTGACTCTCTGTAAATCTCCCACTAAAGCATAGTCAGTGGATATACTTATTCGAAAAAGCTATAGAGAGCAGCTAAAATTAACTCTCCATTTGGAAGTGACAGAATATAGAATCTTCAGTTTAGGAGAGGCCTCATGTGCTAGTTCAACACCCCTCTCCGGGATAGGTATCTTGAAGCACGTTACATTGGATAACTAATGATGTTACCTAACTGTAGATTTATGTACCATGACATAAATGGGGCAAGCCAGCATATTATCACAAGCTATTCTGGTATACTTGAACATGTGAAAAGAGAGGAATCATTTGAAATAAGTGACCTCTCCAACTAGATTTTTTTTACTCATCATCTCCTAGTGGCAAATCCAAGGATATCCCTTATTCCATTTTTTTTTTTTTTTAAATAACAATTCTATTTTACTTATAATATCAGAAAATTGACAGCTATCTAAATGTAGTTTAGGTAGAATATTATAAAACCATTATAATTAACGTTGTACAAATACAATAGGAAGATATCTATGGCATTTTTTAAAAATCAAGCTATAAAAAGGACATAGCATGATCATAGTTTTTACAAAAATAAAATATAGATACATATAAAAGAACATTTACAAGGTTATCCACCAAAATGCTCACATTAGTTTTCTCTGGGTAATGGGATTACAGGTTTTCTTAAAATTATATTTTCTAATTTTTTACAAGGAAAATGTTATAAAAAGTAACAAATGAGAAAAAAAGGCATTTGTTCCAGTAAAAATACTCAAAAATCTAAAAGGTGCCTACATTTTCATTGCAGATTTCTCTTTCACCATCAAGGAAAAAAATATTCTATTTTGTAAAGGAAATGGATTAAAGTTTGGCTTTCAGAAAATCTTCAAAAGTAAAAGTCAGAACAAGACGAAAATTAATGTCCAAATAGAGACTATTTCCTGTACACAGATAATTGAGTTATTGGTCAATGACTTTTATCTGCCCACTGATATGCAAAGCCTGCATACAGGAAAAAAAGTCAAAAGTATTTCTGAGGAATGGAGACAGACAGTGTCTCTTGGGCAAGGCTTATCTTACAAGAAGTTATGAAAGTGCTATGCAGGCCAAGAAGTTACAAACCTGTTATGTAAATTATATGAGGGAAAAGGGAGGGAGGAATGTTTGCTTAGAGATAAGCAGAGTGCACTTCCAATGAACAGATCTTCTGAGAACAAAGCCCTTAGTTGTAGGTGGACTGGACAGGGCTTGGCAGAAGTTCTGCTCTTACAAAACAAGACCACAACAAGTGATGTGGGGGAGGAAAAGGGAGAGATGGCAGTGACTGTTTTAAACATATGACTGGGAGACAGGATAGTAAAGAAAGGCTATCAAGACAAGCGATTCCACACCCATCGGACCTAGAGCTTGGACCCCAACACAAGCTCAAAAACGCTGGTCGGAAACAAAACAGAATAAAATATTTTCCACCTTTCCTCCTTCATTGTGCCAAATGGGCTAGAAGTCATACATAACCCACCTTCCTCAGAGAAGAGGTCAAAAGAAAATGCCTGGCCAAAGGGAATCCATGTCCCAGCACACATCCGTAAAGTCCTCACATCTGTTAACTCTCGAATGAATTTTCTGATGTCAGTGTTTCTTGAAATGCATCTGTTCTCTAATAGAGGTAACATTATTTGTATTGCATTGAACAGGTTTTCTTTTTTTCTTTATCTTTTCTTTTTATTTTGTTGACTTCTGCAGAAGTTCAATTCTTGCTTGTTTTCAGTTTTTGAGCTTTCACTCCATTTGGGAGTTCAGTCAATCAGTTGCTGAACCAGACAACTTATTATAACTTCCTCCACTGGAGCCTGAAATATGTCTTTACTTTTGATTTAAATACAACATTGTGGGTGATGTATCAAGATTACTCACTACAACTCAAAGACACAAATGTTTGGAGAATTAATTAAGTCAACTCTTTCAGAAGGTAATGGATAAGGAGCAATTCAGATAAAAATTGATTCATTTCGTACAATCTATACCTTTATCAGAAAATAGACCATCATATTAGAGAAAGCTTTGGAGTCAGAAAGACTTGAGCGTGAATCTGGACTCTGCAACTTACCTGCTACCTGAGTTTGGGTGGCAATTTAAACCCCTCAGCCTCAGTTTTCTCAAATGTCAAGTAGATCCACACATCTTACAGGACAGTATAAGAATTAGATGAGGCTGGGTGCTCACGGCTCACGCCTGTAATCCCAGCACTTTGGGAGGCCGAGGCAAGCGGATCACGAGGTCAGCCGTTTGAGACCAGCCTGACCAACATGGAGAAACCCCGTCTCTACTAAAAATACAACAACAAAAAAAATTAGCTGAGCATGGTGGTGGCACCCGTAATCCCAGCTACTCAGGATGCTGAGGCAGGAGAATCACTTGAACCCAGGAGGCAGAGGTTGCAGTGAACTGAGATCACGCCACTGCACTCTAGCCTGGGCAACAGAGTGAAACTCTGTCTCAAAAAAAAAAAAATTAGATGAACTTGGCTGAGGTGGCTCATGCCTATAATCCCAGGACTTTGGGAGGCTGAGATAGGAGGCTCGCTTGAGCCCAGCAGTTTGAGACCAGCCTGGGCAACATGGCAAAACCCCGTCTCTACAAAAAGTACAAAAAATTAGCCAAGTGTGGTGGTGCGAATCTGTGATCCCAGCTACTCGGGAGGGTGAGGTGGGAGGATCACTTGGGCCTGAGAGGCAATGGTTTCAGTGAGCCGAAATGTTTGCCACTGTGCTTGCTCCAGGCTGAGTGACAGTGAGACTCTATCTCAAAAAAAAACAAAAACAAAACAAAAAAAAAAATTAGATGAACAAATGAATCTAAAGGCCTAAAAATTATGGTAGGATTTCAAAACAGTTTAAAGTCTAATAATTGACTGCATCTATGCTAGAGGAATGGGAACAGTTGTGAGCAGAATCTATGAAATCCCGTGATGGTGGGGAATCCCTGGAGAAGTAGGCATCAGGTAACTCAGGTTCAGGTATAATCCATTTCTTCTCTGGTTGTCTTTTTTATTTTTTCAGATGTACTAGGAGAATATTGAACTACTTGCCCGCCACCTCAATTTTCTCTCTAATTATGCTGGTCTAGGACTCTACTCAGGGCTGGTGTGGAGCCCTCATTCTAATACAAGATGGAGCTCTTACAGGTCATTTATAAAATAGGTCCAATATCAAAAACAATAAGACTAAAAGAACTGGAATATATTGATTTTTATCATCTTTATCCTACTGTAAGTGAAAAATTGCTAGTTCATGGTTAAACGTTTGCAGAAAACTGCGTCTTTAAGAGTACCCAGGGTAGGAAATCAGAAAGAATAAGTTACTAGTTTTTGTTGTGTTTTGTTTTAATTCAACAAGGAAGAAAACATTGAATGGTAAGGACTTTCTGTCCGGTCTCATGAGCTGCTCCCCCCCAGCGATGAGATCAGCACTTCAGAGAGGACCAGCCTTCCTAACCTGGGCAAGTTTCCAGTTAGACGCGGTCAAGCCAAGAAAAATTCCCCTCTCACTCTCACCAATCACAACACTTTGGGTCATCATTGACTTTTCTCCAGTTGATGAAATAACCTAGTCATAACTTTCTGGATGTTTTTACATAGTGAAAATTTCCATTTAGTGTTTATCTCACATAGAACAAAGACTTTATCTTTGGCTATTCACTATGCAACTACAATTCAACGATAAATTTTTAAAAAATAACTTGCTGCCTAAAGCTGAGAGCCTAGTAGAAGCATTAATGACTTAAGTATCAAATTTAAATTAGAAATACTTAAAATTAAAGGTTCTTATTGTATCACATGAGGTATGCGTATCTATGATGGAGTATAATACAACTCTTGGAAATCGTATTTTTAAAGACAAATGACAAATAAAAATCTACAGAATATTGCTATGTGAAAAAGTAGGGTCCTAAGCTATACATTCCATATGGTTTTTCAAATCCTGAAAAATATACAAATAAGCAAAGAAAAATGTTAGAAAGTAACATATTAAAATGTTAAAGGGGGTTTATCTCTGGAAGGAGAAGGTTTAAAAGATGTAGAATAATTCATGCAATGCACATATGCATTGGAAACACATGCAGCAAAGTGTGACGAATACTCTCTCTGGCTCACTGGCTCCTGGATTATTCTTACTCTGTTTTTTATAACTTTCTAAATTTTCTAGTGTTCTTTGCTTTGGACATAGATAATCCTTAGGACTGACAGGGGAAAAAAAAATGTCTGAAATATTGTTTCAAATAACTGAGCCAGGCTGGGTGTGGTGGCTTACATCAGTAATCCCAATGCTTTGGGAGGCCGAGGTTCGGGGATCACTTGAGCCCAGGAGTTTGAGACCAGCCTGGGCAACATGGCAAAACACCATCTCTACAAAAAATTTCAAAAACTTACCCAGCTGGAGTCGCATACTCCCATGGTCTCAGTTACTTGGGAGGCTGAGATGAGAGGATCGCTTGAGCCTGGGAGGTTAAAGCTGCAGCGAACCGTGACTGTGCTACTGCAGTCCTGCCAGCCAGTCTGAGTAACTCAGTGAGATCAGGTCTCAGAAAAAAAAAAAAAAAAAATTACCCAAACTGGCACCTTCGAAAGTGACAGATAAGTAAATAATCATAGAAGGAAAACCCATCAAAGATAATAGTGACACAAAGTTCTTAGAAGGGCTACATCCAGGTCAGAGATCACTATATGTGTAGGACATGAAAATGCACTTGGTTTTTAAAGTACACCAAATAAGGATATTGAGCCAACTCATTCTACCTCCTTAGAAGGCTTTCCCCAACCAGCAAACCCACTGGGACAGACAGACTTCCACAACAAGATGAAACAATACACTCAGGCCAAGGAAAGTGCCTTTTTTTTCCCAAGGGAACTATAAGCTCCACTAGGTAAGATCCCATCCTCTCTGCTGTTGCAAATCTCACCCCCACTGCTAACACTGAGTGTTCTGAACCGAATAGATACTTAATAAATGTGTATGATGTACACCATGCAGGGGACGTCAGGACAAGGGCAGAGGATAAGAAGAACATAGAGGTAATCAGTCTAACGTTGCCAACTGCAAGATACGTGGCCTTGACGATGACAGTATGGGAAGATTTTAGTGAGGACAACAGTGATAACACAGGCAAAGAGCTACTGCTTTGCTAAATGTTGCTTTAGAGAGATTGATCTTAATAATTATTTGGCCTCATTTAATTTTTCTTATTATCTTGTAGACCATACATAAGAGCAAAAGAAGGAAAAAGAAATCTTCCCTTAAGCCCACTATGCAGGGAAAATGAAAGTAAATAATTTTTGTGTATATACTTGAAGACTTTTTCTATATTTATCTGTTCATAATATCATTTTTCTACTTAAACAAAGGAGTTATGCTGTCAGTGTTGTTTCACAAACTGCCTTTTACACTTGATATATGCAAGGATACCAATATCGACAACGGTGGCAACGCTTACAAAGCACTTACATGTGCCATGCATAGTTTTATCTGCATTGTCTCATTTCAAACTCATCATAGCCCAATGGTACAGGTACTATAATTATCCTCATTTTACAGATTAAGAGACCAAAGCTCAGAAGATTAAGGAGCTTGTCCAGGGTCACACAGTTAGTAACTAATAGAGCTCAAAGTTCACCAAAAGTCACTCCGTTTCCAAGCCTGTTTTCCACTAGTAGTAGTAGTAGTTGCCACTCTACTTAGTTAATAATTTTCTTATACTTGAAAATTGCTAAAAGAATAGATCTTACATGTTCTCACCACACACAAAACAATTATAACTAAGTGAGGTGAGGGGCATGTTAATTAGCTTGATTGCGGTAATCATTTTGTAACGTATACATATGTCAAAACATCACATTGAACACCATAAATATATATAATTATTATTTGTCAATTATACCTCAATAAAATCTGGAAATAAATAAATAAATTCCTATAATGACATAATAGTTGCTGTATAAGGTTCTATTATTTAATTTATATTGTTAATTATTCACATTGCTTCCTTTTTACTTGCTTTTATAATGATGACACACTGAGGGTTCTTGTAGGTAAAACTTTTTATAAGCCTTCATTTCTTTTTCAGTATAAATTTCCAAAAGTGGGAATGCTGGATCAAAGAGTATGTAGATTTATGAATCTTGGTATGTATGGCCAAATTCCTCCCCCACCCTAATGTTATACCAATTTAAGTTTCAGTAGAATACCTGAAGGTCCATTTTCTCACAGGTTAGCAGAGGACTTTATAATTTAATCCTATATAACTGTTTAAAACATGTTAGTCAGATATTTGTTTTAATGTGGACTACTTTTTTTAAGTTGTGAGACTGGAAAGTTGGGGTGTGCATGTATAAGCAGACATTTATATTAGTTTCATCTTCGTCTTACTGCTCAGCAAGAGGTCTTCATTACAGATATTATTGAGGATTAATAGGTAAGAATAATGATACAAAATTTTCAAAATGGACACACTAATTATGCAACTTTTGAATTCCTAACTAAAGAGTAAAATAAACCACACTAGTTGGCTTCCAAAGTTGTTGACATGGCTTGACTGTGTCTCCACTCAAATCTCATCTTGAATTCCCATGTGTTGTGGGAGGAACCCAGTGGGAGGTAATTGAATCATGGGGGCAAGTATTTCTCACGATAGTGATTAAGTCTCAGGAGATCTGATGGTTTTAAAAAGAGGAGTTCCCCTGCACAAGTTCTCTCTCTTTGTCTGCTGCCATCCATGTAAGACATGACTTGCTCCTCCTTGCCTTCTAACATGATTGTGAAGCTTACCTAGCCACATGGAACTCTAAGTCTATTAAAACTCTTTCTTTCGTAAATTGCCCAGTCTCAGGCGTGTCTTTATCAGCAGTGTGAAAATGGATGAATACAGTAAATTGGTACCAGTAGAGTGGGGTGCTGTTGAAAAGATACCCAAACATGTGGAAGCAACTTCGGAACTGGGTAACAGGCAGAGATTGGAACAGTTTAGAGGGCTCAAAAGAAGACAGGAAAATGTGGGAAAGTTTGAGACTCCCTAGAGACTTGTTGAATGGTCATGACTAAAATGCTGATAATAATATAAACAATAAGGTCCAGGCTGAGGTGGTCTCAGATGGAGATGAGGAACTTGTGGGGAACTAGAGCAAAGGTGACTGTTGTTATGTTTTAGCAAAGAGACTGGTTGCATTTTGCCCCTGCCCTAGAGATTTGTGGAGCTTTCAACTTGAGAGAGATGATTTAGGGTATCTGGCAGAAGAAATTTCTAAGCAGCAAAGCATTCAAGAGATGACTTGCGTGCTGTTAAAGGCATTCAGTTTTATAAGGGAAGCAGAGCATAAAAGTTTGAGAAATTTGCAGCCTGACTGCAATAGAAGAGAAAATCCCATTTTCTGAGGATTTTTCAAGCTGGCTACAGAAATTTGGATAAGTAACAAGAAGTCACAAGTTAATCCCCAAGAAAATGGGAAAAATGTCTCCAGGGCATGTCAGAGGTCTTCACAGCAGCCCCTCGCATCACAGATTGGGAGGCCTAAGAGGACCCTGTGGCCCAGGGTCCCCATCCTGTGTGCAGCCTAGAGCCTTTGTGCCCTGTGTCCCAGCCACTCTGGCCATGGCTGAAAGGGGCCAACATAGAGCTCAGGCCATGGCTTCAGAGGGTGCAAGCCTCAAGCCTTGGCAGCTTCTACTTGGAGTTGAGGCTGCCAGTACTCAGAAGTCAAGAACTGGGGTTTGGGAACCTCTGCCTAGATTTCAGAAGATGTATGGAAATGCCTACATGTCCAGGCAGAAGTCTGCTGCAGGGGTGGGGCTCTCATGGAGAAACTCTGCTGGGGCAGTGTGGAAGGGAAATGTGGGGTCAGAGTCCCCACACAGAGTCCCTGCTGGGGCACCGCCTAGTGGAGCTGTGAGAAGAGGGTCACTCCCCCAGACCCCAGAATGGTAGATGCACTGACAGTTTGCACTGTGCACCTGGAAAAGTCATAGATACTCAATGTCAGTCTGTGAAAGCAGCTGGGAGGGAGGCATGAAGTCAAAGGAGATCATTTTGGAACTTTAAGAGTTGACTGCTCTGCTTGATTTTGGACATGCATGGGGCCTGTAGCCCTTTTGCTTTGGCCAATTTCTCCCATTTGGAATGGCTGTATTTACCTAATATCTGTACCCACATTGTAGCTAGGAAGTAACTAACCTGCTTTTGATTTTACAGGCTCATAGGTGGAAGGGACTTGCCTTGTCTCAGATGAGACTTTGGACTGTGGACTTTTGAGTTTATACTGGAATTAGTTAAGGCTTTGGGGGACTGTTGGGAAAGCATGATTGGTTTTGAAATGTGAGAACATGAGATTTGGGAGGGACCAGAGGTGGAATGATATGGTTTGGCTCTGTCCCCACCCAAATCTCATCTTGAATTCCCATGTGTTATGGGACGGACCCAGTGGGAAGTAACTGAATCATGGGGCAAGTCTTTCCCATGCTGTTCTCATTATAGCGAATAAGATCTGGTGGTTTTAAAAAGAGGAATTCCCCTGCAAAAGCTCTGTCTCTTTGCCTGTTGCCATCCATGTAAGATGTGACTTCCTCCTTCTGGCCTTTCATCATGATTGTGAGGCTTTCCCAGCCACGTGGAACTGTAAGTTCACTAAACCTCTTTCTTTCATAAATTGCCCAGTCTCATGTGTGTCTTTACCAGCAGAGTGATAAAGGACTAATACAGTTGTAGATGTGATTTGCATAATTAATGAATTCTGCATATAAGAATGTCTTGAACTTGGGTATTCCCCCTTTTCCTGGGTGACATACATTAACCTCCCTAGTGCAACTCTAAATGGCATAAAAGAGTGCTCCATTTAATTGATTAATTCAAACACATTTTGGGGGAAACTTATCTGGGCCAAGTACTGTGCTGGGGAAAAGAAAGAGGCGAAGAGTAGAAAGCAACCTGCAAATACAATTTCTTCCCTTAAGGAGTAATTGTCTGTGAAAGAGTCAGATCTACAAATAGATTACAAGATGTCTAGATAAAGCATTAGGCAATAATCTGTATAGCGTGTAGTAGGGGCACTCTCAGTGCAACTGCAGAAAGTCACACTGAGCTGTCTGGATACCTATGGATCTAGGAGCTCTTCCACAAGGCAAACCACCAGAGACACACCAAGTGTTCAGTACAATCTGTGGCTGAAAGACAAGGTTTATATGTCACTCTAGGCAGTTACCTTTTGGTGATCTCAGCAATGGGTGAGGAGAGCCACCACTGGGGAAGTGACAAATGGTGTGCAAAACTTTCCATTCTGGATCAAAATGATATGTGTATGCCTGCTGATAAAGAGTAGCAATGTCCCAATTGAGAACCAGGTAGAATTGGAGACCCAGAAATGCATGGTTGCAGCTCCATGTAAAAAGAAAGAATCTTAACTGTGCACGACCTTCAAGTCGACGGAAAGCATCAGACAGCATAAGGATATATCATAGATGTTGGTAAGTTGACACAAATGCACTACTAGAGGTGGACATTAATGTGAGAATCAGTCCATGAGTAAAGGTATTCAAAACTGTGTTCCCATCCTCCAGCCATGTAGATTGTTCAACCTGAAGTCTTATGTTGACACTACTTGGGAGAATCTTTCCAAACACTGCAAGTTTTTGTTGATGCAGACACTGAGATCTAATTCCTTTTTAGAGCTCCAAACATCCTCCCTTTGATGTAAAATCATCATCAGTTTAGGAGACATCGCTCAGAAGTGTGAGTTTCCTGAAATTTAGAAAATGTCCTTAAACCATGGCTAAGTAAAACTGTTATAGAAAGTTCTAAAGCTATAAGTTATCTCCAAAATTATAAGTAGAGTAAGGCAGTGAAGAGAACAATGAGCTCAACTTTTAGAAACCAGGTTTAAATCCCATCTGCTATTAATTTGCTGTTTGATTCTGGGCAGTTGACTTCAACCTCTGGAGCCTGAAAAAAATGAAAACTCTTACCAGAACTACTTTACAGGGTTGTAGAAAGATAAGATAAAATGTTCTGTCTGCGTACATCAATCAAGTTACAAACTCTACGAAGCATATTTCTTTTTTTTTTTTTTTCTTTGAGATGGAGTCTCACTCTTTCGCCCAGGCTGGAGTGCAGTGGCACGATCTCAGATCACTGCAACTTCTGCCTCCCGGGTTCAAGTGATTCTAGTGTCTCAGCCTTGCAAATAGCTGGGACTACAGATGCCTGCCACCCTGCCTGGCTAATTTTTGTATTTTCAGTAGAGACGGGGTTTTGTCATGTTGGCCAGTCTGGTCTGGAACTCCTGGCCTCAAGAGATCTCCCCGCCTTGGCCTCCCAAAGTGCTGGGATTACAAGGCATTAGCCAGTGTGCCTGGCCCATAAAAGCATATTTCTATTATCTTTCCTCCACCTCAATAGAAAGCCCGTCTCTTTTCCTCACAGCTGGTGCCCATTTTCTCCGTTTTCTTTTACAAATAAGCTCCTTGAAAGGAACATCTATATTCACAATCTCCAATTCCTTTCTTCCCATTGTCTTGAGCCTGTGCCAGCACAGTGCTGCATGCTCAGTTCTCAGGCATCATCCAACTCCACTCTCAGCAGCATCTGATCACTTTCTCCTCCTTGGAAGACTCATTTGCCTGACTCCCAGGACACACCACATTCACCTAGTGTCCACCCAGCATGCTGGCTGCTCCTCCTCCATCTCCTTTCTGGGTTCCAATAGAACCTGAGAGAAGTGGAGGAAAGAGGAAGTAATAAGAATATTCTGTTCTAACGTGTTGATAATAAAGGGGTGCATTGCCTACAGAACATGTAAATGAAACGAATTATTCTCATTGTTACCCTGTGCTAGAGATTGTAAGCGATTTGAGTGATACAATGCCCCTCTCTGCTGGCATGAGACCATTCTCGCCACCCTCCTTCCCATGTGGCACACCACTGACTGGGTTCACTGCACCTCTCTAAACTCAAACATTCAGCATCCCAGAAGTCAGTCCATAAACCTCTTCTCTTTTCTATCTATACTAACTCCTTTGATTACCCCATTTGATTTCATTGCTGTGAATACCATCTATATGTATATACATATATAAGTATATGCATATATAAACAGACATATATGTATATGTATATATGTATATACATATATATGCATACACATACATACATATATGATTCCCATATTTTATCTTTGGCTCTGATATCCTCACTGAACACCAGATTTATACATTTACTCCCAGCTTAACCTTTCAAACTTAACCTGTCCATAAATAAGCTCCTAATACTCCTTCAAAAACTTGTTCATCTCACCATCTTCTCCATCTCAAATAAAGCCACTCTTTTCTACCTGTTGCTCAGGTGAAACTGTGGTATTATACTTGACTTATCTGTCTTATTATCCCTCATTCTATATGTCAGTCACTAGAGTCAAAACATTCTCTTTCCTACACAACCAACTACGTCCTCATCCAAGCTTCCACATCATTCATCTGGTTTACAGCAATAACTCCCTAAGAATCTCTCTTCTTCTGCCACCTCTCTCCCCACTTCACCTCATCTGTTCTCAACAGACAGAAGGATGCCTTTGAAACGTAAGTCAGACCATGTCATTCCTCTGCTCCAATCTGCAAATGGCTCCTATTTCAATCAGAGTGAAAGTCAAAGTCCTTATTGTGTCTTATAGGGTCCTGCATTATCACTTCTCCCTGTTCTCACTCCACCATCATCTAACTTCTAACTTCATCCCCTAAAATCCAAAGATCTTTCCACTCAGTTCATTCCACACCTTATTTTTCAAAGATGCCAGGCTGGCAAGCTCTTACTTCAAAGTCTTTGCGCTTCCTGTTCCAGCTGCCTGGAACATTCTTTCCCCAATTAGTGCCTCACTGACTCCTGCATATCCTTAAGTTCTTTACTCAAATAATGCCTCATTCCACCCTAAGCACCCTCTCCAAAATCTAGCTCTCCATAACTTTCTATTCTCTTTCTTTGTTCTATTGTTCTCCATATCTCATACATTATATATTTTACTGAATGGTTTTGTTTATTTTCTGTCTCACTATAAATGTAAGCTCCTTAAATAAAGAGATTTTTATTTTTGTTCACTGCTGCTATTACCAGAACTACTTATGGGGTTGTAGAAAAGACACAATTTTATTTCCAAAATTTAGAACAGATATTCAATCGTTTTGAATGAATGAAACTTGAATAGATGTTTGAATTGAAGTATTGTTCAATACATAGTTTAAAATGAATGAATCTTGTTCAAATATCTCATTTTACTCTGTGTCACATCACCTACACACCTCTCTTGAGGCACAGAACTCTGAGATGTAAGTACAACTCTAAGCCAATCCCGCACACAATCATACACATGAAAATGAGAAAAGTTTGGTTATTTATAAAATGCCTTGGTGTTTGGAGTTGTGTACACATTAAATATTGCTCTGGTGACCAGTGTAGCCCTTTGCAAGACAAAAGCTTTCCCTTCACCCACCAGGAATGCTGTGAAACACAGTGGCGTATGCATATATTTATGATTTTTTCAGTAACGTTTATTATGAAGGAATCCAGGGTCAGGACATCCAAGAACCTTCTATGCCTGTTCCTTATAGTGACAGCTTCCCAGACCAAAGGACAAGGGTTACATACTAAAAACCTCCCCACATCCCACAAGTTAAGAACTCAACTTGTGCATCATCATTTTTCTAACATTCAGATAACCCAGACGAATAGACTTTCTTGAGACAGAGAAATACTTTCCGTATTTTTAAATGAATCTTATAGGTTGTTTAATGTATTTCTAAGATATTTTTATCCATCTTTCTAATTCCACTGTATAGCACCACCTTGCCTTACTCACTTCGCATGATACTGTCTATTGTATTCATATAAGTCTCTATCCCCTTCTTATTTTTTCTGTTACTTCTGAAAATCCTAATGTAGAGCTAAGGTGTGCCTACATAGACCTTCTGTCACTGCCAACTTACGAACTCGGATAACAATAAGCTAATAACCATGAACTAATGTCTGGTCAATAGCTGTAATGCCCATCAAAGACACCATGTTGTGCCTAATCTGAAGCCCTGAGCCTGCCACTTAGCACCCAGGTATCTGGTGAAGACCCAGATTTCCAGCTTCATTCCACTTCAGTTCCACTGGCCCTATATTGAGCCATAGTAAATGCTTTCTGCCCTTCAAATATACTTCAGATAGTATTGACTTGGGAGTTTACTTAAACTCTTGTTGAAAACTCTTCTCATGTCTGTCAATCCAAAGCCCAGTTCAAGTGCCATTTCATCCTTACAATTATCTCTGATGGCAGCCTACCTAGTTGCCATAAATCTCATCTTCATGAGACCTCAACATCTGCTTTCTTCTTCATCTTGAAATATTTATCATATTCTGTCTTGTGTTGTAGTTATTAGTGTATACATTTTCAAAACTAGATGGTAAGCCCCTTTGAGAAAGGGTCTCTACTCTTTACCCCTAAATCCCTAAGCTTAGGGTTGTATACACCATAGGTGACCAAAAGGTGATTATTATATTAGTGAGTGAATAATAGAAAGCATATCATTAAGCTAGTTTCCAAGATTTCAGCAATGTGGATTCTTTGGAAACAGGGCATTATATTGCTATCCATGTGCTATCACACATAATAATTTCTCTTCTTGTTTTTATGCCATTGATCCATTGAGTAAAGAGGATTACCCTGCAAGTATCAACTGTCCTCCCTATTCTTTTGTAGGCACCTAAATATTATGCTGCAGCAGTGTCATCTTGCTTAATACTTTAACATTCAAGTCACTGAGTTTTGATAGCTAGCTAAAGAAAATATCCTGGGTAGGTATCAGAGTCAACGGTATGTTCTACTGAAGTCATCATATATCCTCTCCCTCTTACATAGAGAGAGGTTAGGGACAAATAATTAACTTCATCTCGTCCCCGGTGCCCTGGTAGCCTGGTCTGTCATTATGTAGAACTAGGTTTCCCTTGAAAGAGAATGATTGAAAGGAATCCTAATACCTAAGAGATTGCAAGAGGTGAGAAGTAGAAAATTCAAACACTTGGTAGCCTAAATCACGTACAATGGGAGCTGTGGAGGATGGGGGAAAATATGTTCTATCTACAGGAAGAAGATGCTGCCCAGCCCCAGCACTGGTGTTACCCATGTGGGGATGTGGCTCCATCATTATCAAATCTCTTGATCTTCCTGAAAACAAGATATCTGGATTTTTTACAGGACATTAGATACCAAATAGTTTGGAACTAGTTTTATCTTGTTTAACATGGCAGCACAAACAAAGCACATCTGCATGCTGGATTCACCTGTGGCTGCTGCTCTGTAACCTCTGGAGTAAACGGATTCTCGGACTGGACGCTGCCGTTGGATGACACAATGTTGAGTAAAACATCAACTATCACTTCAAGTTTTAAAAGTATTGAACTGAGTGACACTTATTTAGAAAGATCCCAGAAAATATCAAAATCCAGACAGGCTGAAGAAAATGAAGATGCCACCACTTCTTGCCCATCTCCCCATCTTATACCTAAGAAGCAGCTCCAACATTTGGCTGAAACGAATATTCCAGAAGAACCAAGTCAATAAAGACAGAAGTTTCTCTGAGAAATATCCCTACTCTAAAGGGCATGATACCATCTCCAGTAGATGCTAAGCAAAGGCCAAAGTGCCGTAAAACTCTTAATTGGAAGAAATCTTAAAGGCCATCTGGTTACAGTTTCCAAAATGACCTGGCTAATGCTTCTGCTTGGGATACCCAGCACCATTCACTACACATTGTGGGCAATGAAAGAGTAAGAGACCCATATGTGACTTACAGCTCCAATGATACTGGCTGTGTGACTTGTGCATATCACTTCATCTTTCTGGGCCTCAGTTTCTCTGTTTTGAATAAGGTAACCAATTAAATGATTTCTTCAGGATCCTTACAGCCAGAAAGACACTAAGAATATGTAAAAGTTCCAGCCTGACCAACATGGTAAAACCCCATCTCTACTAAAAATACAAGAATTAGCCAGACGTGGTGGCACGTGCCTGTAATCCCAGCTACTCAGGAGGCTGAGGCAGGAGAATCACTTGAACTTGGGAGGTGGAGGCTGCAGTGAGCCAAGATCCCGCCACTACACTCCAGCCTGGGCGACAGAGCAAGGCTATGTCTCAAAAAAAAAAAAAAAAATGAATATATAGAAGTCTGCCAAAGATTATGTAGCATTACAACCCACTGCATTTGTGGTGGTCCCAAGGGATGAATATTGGCACTGTCATAATAAACTCAAACAGACACACACACACACACACACACACACACATACGCACACACAGAGGAAACATTTCCTTCCACAACTAAGAATGATATAACCTTTGAGCATGAAGAGAAAAATGATAGCTAAAATTAGCATCTCAAAAAGTAAACTACATAATGACTGAAGATGAGATTTCCTTAAAACTGTAGAACAATGAGATATGATGATAGCTGTCACAAGAGAGGAAATTGCACGAGTCAATTTGAGAGGATTTGGGGGTGTTTTCCCCCATCGAGATTTGCTTTTCTACAAACCACAGTGTGACTGAAAAGTTAAAACACTTCCCCAGGGCCTGTATGATCTGTGCCTCACTACGCTGCCTCTGACATTTAGAGAGTGTCATTTAGCCCCAAATTAAAACCTGCTTATACAGAGATCTGGAGGATGTCTCAGGCGCCAAGTAGTCATCACTGTCTCATTTACCTATCACCTTTCAGTTTACAACTCCCCTTTACATACATGCCCTCATTTGTTCTCTAAAAACAGCACTGTTTGATGGGACCTATAGATCATTATAAAATTTCCCTCAAATGAATTCAAAAATAACCCTCTCAAACTGCCTGCAAAGAAATAATCACCTTTTGTTTGCCATTTAACAGTTCAGAAAGGCTTTTCACTTCTTTTGGCTTTAGGGGGTAAGGTATGACCTGCTGGGTTCTATAATAGAGGAAGAGGGAAGAAGGAATCAAATCTAATCTTGGCCTTAGCCTGCTGATCCAATTGGAACAAATCACTTCCATTGACCAAGCCTCAGTTCACTAAGCCACCAAATGGAGAAAATTATACCCATCCTACTGCACTATAGGGCAGTTAAGATCAAAATCAATATATAGATAAGTATGTCAAGTGGCTTTATAGGCTAAAAAATGCTAGTCTACAAACCTCATCAACCCTGGACAGTAAGGAAGAATAGGGGAATTTCACATGGTAATGCAAAACTACAAACCTAAACCAAACTGCAAGTCAGTGGGGGAGGTGACCAGAAACTCAGCTTAGGGGACAGGAGCAACTGGTTCATAGAGAAACAAGCCATCTCTGCAGAACCAGTGACAAGCCACTTGATCTTACCTGACTAGGCCGGTCCTCGAGGCTCTTCTTTCTCTTCCTGGACAAAGGGGGCTAGACCACAGATCGTGGCTAGGAGAGGTGTGATTGGCTCAGATAAAGCCAGGCAAGGCAGCGGCCTGTGCTGTGACCCCACTCAGTCTGAGTCTCCCTTCACCAAGTAGGCTGAGAGTTACGTTCTCACCCTCAAATAGTCAAATGAAAGGACTGAGGATGTTTACAGGGTGGAACTCAACCTGTCAGAGGCAGACAATTGGGTTTGTGGGTGGGGCCTTTCTTGTTCTACAGTGACACACCTTTACCTCCTGTCCTCTCCCTCAAGAAGTCCTGCATTTTTCTGCCAACTCCCTCTAATACACATCCAGCCAAGGGAGCAGAAGCAGGAGCAGCCTACCCTCCATTCCTCGATGGCTTCTGCATGCCTCCCAGTAGCTATAATAAAGCTTCAGCCTGAGGCCTACACTCCTATCATTAATATTCTTTATGACGGCTTGATTTATTGGATATTTGTGATTTTCAGCATCACTACCACTCTTGTCAAAAATGTAGAAGACATGGAGAGCAGTATATCTCTGAAAACAAACACTTGTACACACAGAATCTCTGGTCAGCATTCCTATTAGGAAATGTACCACATGATACTGTCTCTATGTAAGTGTGTATCCCCCTCCCTAGACGGGGAGCCCCTTGAGGCCAATGCTACATCTTATTCTCTCATACTCCTCACAATACCCAGCAGACAGTAATAAATAAATACATATTAAATTAATGATGATCTATTAATTTCTATTTAGTGAATCCTGATCTGTCATTTAATGGCTTTGCAGCCTATGGCAAGTCATAATTTATCTTTCTAAGGTTTTTTAATTTTGGTTATCTCTAAGTTGAGAGTATCATTTCTCCTTCAGAAATGCAGATAGAATTTGAAAGGAAGCATATGAGAATAAACCTAGGATTCAATTCGACATAGCAACAGTGCTAAAAAAAATGAAATAGAATCTTAATGAACACATTCTGAAACCTAAGCAAGTGTGTTCTACATACAGAGTTGGTATAAAATAAAGTATGAACTGCACAAGTAGGTGGATTGCTGGAAGAAAGGAGAGCACAGAAAACAAAATGCTGTTATGTGTATAATTGAATTTCAATTTTCTATCCTAAATTCTCTACTTCATTCAGCAGACTCTGGCCAAATCAGATTGTATCTGTTTGACGGCTGGAGGAACGGAGGTGCGCTGGCAAACTAGATTGGTTGAATTCCATTCTTTTAAAAGAAAAATAACTCATATGCACCCTTCAAAAAATGTTGTTCAAAGTTCCAGGAATACTGAGGTCATGAAAAGATTCCACAGGAAATGAAGTGCAAACTGGCAACTTACCACTCAGGAGAGGTCACAGTGACCAAACTCACCCCCCAGGGGAGGTCACAATGAATAAACAGTCCTTTTACCTGCTTCCACCATGTCGAGGACATCATGTATACTAACTCAACAGTAGTGAACTGAGCAACTACCTTGGGCTTTCTCAGTTATCCATGTAGACAGGGATATGAACATGAACCAAACACAGTCTCTGACATAAGGAACTCAGGAAGATAAAATGTGTAAGTGAATTAGCATTGCGCAGTGTAGAAGATGATGAGCACCACAGACAAGATCATAACAAGTACTAGGGTCATCCAGAGGAGGGAGCAACTCCAGGAAGGCTGCACAGCGGAGGAGGCAGCATTAGATCCGGGCTGTTAAGAAAAGCTAGGATTTCAACAAGCACAGATGGTAGAGTTGGTTATAAATGTTATTGGTGAGACGGACTCAGCCACAGTTACCTGATCAAACTGATTTATGTCCCCTCCCTAATGCAGACCCCAGGCTGAAAAGAGAGTTTTACAGAACTGGTATCTAGGTCACATCACTTAGATGCCACAAAACTACAGGGCAATTAGAAATAATTGCGAGGCAAATACTGTTCCCACTCAGCTCCAAATGTCTTTATGATGGCTCAGGGTGGGGGCACAAAAGGCGGGAGAAGTGGAGACATGCTGGATCCCAGCCTGGTCTCTTAAGAGAAAGACTAAGCAATGCACTGCTGTTTGAAGTATGCTATTTTAAAGGGCAAGAAACTCTGTGAAAAGACATCAGTTGTTCACGTGGCATCCATCTGATAATCGTTAGGTTTCCAGTGGCCACTGAACACTCCTCCCAGCTCATGCTGAGCTCCACCATACTGCGGCCTGCAGTAACTGGGGCAGGAAACATAATACATCCAGGAGGGGCACAAGCAGTAGGAGTAATGCCACACGGAGAACCTAAGCTCTGGTCCCTGTTCAGCTGCTCACTGGGATCAGAGACAAGTAGCTGAGTTTTCCCCAAGCCTTGGTTGCCTCTTCTGTGCAATGGGAATTACAGTACACATCCCACCAACCTCCCTGGGCTGTTGAGGTTGATGAGCTCCTGGAGGTGATAAGAGCTTTGTAAAATTCTAAGTATTGGTATGAATGCGAAGCAATACTATTACAGAACATACGGCTATATGTAAGAATTCATTTCATGTCTATATTTCCAGGCATAGCAAAGGCTATGTACAGATCTCCCAGTGGACAACATGCTCAACAGCCGAGGAGCAAGGAAGCACAGAATAATTTTACCAGATTGGCCCTCAGAGATCATTTCTCTCTGTGTCCTGTCTCTTCTGTCTCTTCTATAATAGCCTTTACAGGCTGGGCCTGGTGACTCACGCCTGTAATCTCAGCACTTTGGGAGGTTGAGGCGAGCAGATCATCTGAGGTCAGGAGTTCAAGACCAGCCTGGCCAACATGGTGCAACCTGTCTCTACTGAAAATACAAAAATTAGCCGGGCGCAGTGGTGGGCACCTGTAATCCCAGCTACATGGGAGGCTGAGGCAGGAGAATCGCTTGAACCCAGGAGGTGGAGATTGCAGTGAGCCAAGATCGCTCCACTGCACTCCAGCCTGGGCAACAGAGTGAGACTCCATCTCAAATAAAATAGCTTTCACAAATTACTCTTCTTCCTCTTCTCATTCAGCTCTACTGTCTATGAGAAATAATGTATGTTGTTACTTATTTAGGTTAGGAAACACTGGTATGTTAGAACCCCTCTTCTGCCATTTTTCAGATGGGGATGGATGACCACAAACACTGGTACGTTACAACCCTTCTTCTGCCATTTTTCAGATGGGGATGGATGACCACACAAGCCAGCCTAATCCCTGAACTCGGCAGGGCTGTTCTCTTACACACTGCCTGGGGATGGGCAGGAGGAAGTACAGCAGATGGGCAGGAGGAAGTACAGGTGGTGTGGATCCTGGTCAGGTATGAACCAGAATCACCTCATGTCCAGGTCTCTCTCACAGTGGATCATACAGATAAAAATTGGTACATAAACATGCATCACCGGGAGTAAATAGGTACTGTTTACAAGAATCCCACACCCCTTGTCCCAGGAGTCTTTTGGGAAAGAGGAGTTCAATGACAATGAACAGATACTGGCAGCAGTCTTTGAAGTGAGCAGGTACTAAGCAGTATGAATTTCCCCTTCTCTTGAGTTCCAATAGTACACAGCACATGTCACTAGTACTGCCCTCTTCTGGTTTTCTTCCCCGATATGCATCTGTCTACCCTCTTTAAAGATAAGGGCCATGTCTTACACAAGACATTCTTCTTAGGACCTAGGACACTACAATGCCAATGGTAGGTACTCAAAAGAGATCTCCTTTGATGGATGGGCGGATGAGTAAATGAATGAATGTATAAACTACTCTGTTTTCCTTCACAGCCCTACGAGGCCTCGCAGCTAGAGAGGTGACATTTCAGAGAGGGAGAAACAAAAAGCCCCCTTCTGCTCTTGACAAGGGACTAAATTCAGCCCAAAGCATCTTTTTTTCTCTCTCTATTTACTCCGGACAATCTGTCCCTTATCAGATGAGCTCAAGGCTGGTTGGAAATATGCATATTTTATTTGAAAATATCTGCTTCCTCCAGTTTTGTTTTGCCACATAGACATTTGTCTGCTTTGCTGTATGTTGTGTATCAGATAGGACTCAGACAAACTGCTTTGGCTTCCTAAACTGTTTTGTTTTCTCCATTCATTTATCATTGATCTCACTTCCTTTCCCTGCATCTCACTCTTATTTCCAAGTTCCAATTTTATCCGCAATGAAAGAGAACAATTTCATTGTTGCACAGGTTCACTGAGGGCTAAAAAGGGCACTGGCATGGAAGTTAGAAAGCCTAGGATTTAGTTCCCATTCCGCCACTAACAAGCAAGGTGACCTTCAGAGGATCGCCTCTTCTATCTTGGCCTCTATTTCTCCTTTGCAAAATCAAGTCTGCTCTTGACAGCCACAGAATCTAAGTGCAATACTTCGAGACTCTCTGGATACCAACCTGCTAATGTTGCACCATTTTTCACGTTCGTTACAGATGGGGAAGAATTCTCGTACGTTTTTGGCTTTGGTTTGAGACCCAGTGAGGGTGCTCCACTCCAGATCCTCACCTGACTTTCTGATCCACGCCCGCCGAGAATGGCTTCACGGGCATGCAACCCGTGCAGTTACACAGGCTTGCAGGTAGAAGGGCCTTGTGCTTGGTTTTGTTCTGCTGTTGTCATGTTGAAATTCTTAATAGTTCTTGAACAAGGAGCCTGGATTTTCACTTTGCACATGGCCTCACAAACCAGTCCTGCCCCTACTCTTATACTTGCACTCCCCCAAAGCAAGAGAGAACTAAGAAAGAACCAGGAAAAGGAAAACAAGGGTGTACTTTGCCAGCCATTCATGGCAGGGAGAAGGATGCCCCACAAGGCCGAGCTTCACTTTAAAACTCCCTTCCTTACAAATACAAAGCAAAGACAAGACAAGGCGGGAGAAGGTGAAACTTGCCACAGTCTCCACCCCATCACCCTTCCCCGTCTTGCTGGATGGGAGGTCTGACTCATGCCTGGGGTGTGGCTCACCATTCCTGCTAAGCACCCAGGCTCCTCCCGGTTCACAGGGCTCAGGAGGAAGTGTGGGTTACCCTGGAGTGGATGGGGAAACCATCCAGTCACCTCTCAATGTCACAGAGCTAGATGGAATCTTAGAGCAGAGTCAGGCAACCATCACAGCCCACCTTCATTAGAGAAAAACATCACTTCTGACTGGAGATGGACTGACGCCAGTTCACACTGTGAGCAGCTCCCCCCTCTTCTTGGCATTAATTTTGGATTTTCTCCCCCTTTCTGCATCTTTGGGGTCCACAGGGGAAGAAGTTACTTCTCTGTCACACAAAGAATAGTCCCACCCCCAGTTCAGTCACCAGCAGACTCGGATGCCCAGTATATGGTCGAATTAAATTGAAAATGACCCTGATATTTTAAAACCTCAGTAAGATGAAACTATTACCATTGAATTATTTTCTTTTCTTCCTACCTAAAATTCTTCTCCTAACAGCTTGAGTCATTTTACATGTCTCATCAGGGAAGAAATTAAAGAAGGAAGAAGAACCTTGACAAAATTTAAACACGTAATTGAAGAGCTAGTGATAAATTACAATGCAAATAAGATAGGCTTTTGAAACGCTGAGACATCAAAGAAAGTATGCAGGACACTAGTTAGGATAAAAGGTATTATGCATTTCTGTGTGGGCACGGAAAGTTACCTCCCTAGTTCACTAACTCCCTGGGTGTTCTCGGCAAGTGTACCTTCAGGCAAGTTTCCCTTGGGACCCTTTGGCTTCCTTGTCAACAAATTAAAGCAGTTTGGACTTGCTCAAAGTGAGGTCTCTTCTAGGGTTGTCATTCTATGCTACTGAGTATCAAACTGTTATCACCTTCGTGTCAGCGTCCCAGCTTAAGGAGTGATTTTTAAAGTAAGATTGCACTCTAGAACCTAAGTTGGCATGGCAACGTAATGAAAACAACGGAACAGCTCAATTCACAAACTTGAGTTCTGACCATAGGAGTTGAACCAGAGAGGCGGTTCCTATGGCACTCACCCATCAGTACAGTCCCTTGAATTCCCATTTGAAGACATTGAGTGCTCTGTTCTCTTGGAATGTGAAGTTTAAAGGGAAACAGTGGATTCTAAGGCCAAGGCCATATTATGGAGGGTCTGGAATGCTTAGCTAAGAAGTTTATGTTTAATTTTCATCTTTATTATGTTGTTGGGGACTCTACTCAGTGATTGTCTTGACATTTGATGATTTCTTTTGAACTGGACTGCTCTCTGGGTTTCCAGAGAGCTCAGATCACCTGGGGAGAGGGAGGGAATCTTCCTTTTGTCTGTCTTAGTCCCTGACCAGTTACGGCCCTGCTTCTGTTCCTGTAGCCTAAGGGATTTTCCGTATGGGTAACACTCAGTGGCCACCTGAATCACACTGTGAGCCGTTTCCACCTCTTGGCAGTAATTCTGGATTATTTCCCCCTTTCTGCATCTTTGGGGTCCACAAGGGAAAAACTTACTCCACTGTCAAATAATAGTCGCACCCGCAGTGCAATGACCAGCCTGAATGAAAGACAGGCCCAGAGTCCAGGGCTTATGACTCCAGTATCAGCCTGGATCTTTATGCCAGGGCATCCTTTAGCGTCCAGAAAGAGCCTCTCACCCCGAAGACAGCATTTGATGCGCAGGTCCCTGGACACCTGCCTGAGAACCTCATATTAAAAAATGTACATGCCCAGGCCCCTTGATTTACTGGATTAGAATCTCTGGGGGGTAGGCCTAGGAATCTCCAAGTCAACAAGCCTTGCCAGATGGCTGTTATGCACATAAAAGTTTGAGAACCAGAGTGTTACTGTTTCTCCATCTACCGTGACAGTCATTTAGAAAACTCCCACCCAGAATAGACCGTACAAAAGCTCAGGGGCAAGAACCTGTAGGATGAATCAGTCTTGCTGTAAGGAAACGGCAGTAAAACCTGTATGTCTGGAACAATGGGCAGCAGGCAAAGTGGAGGGTGTGGTAAGGTTAGAAGGCAAGTAATTTGTCCATGAATGACCCACGATTCTTTCATTTTTACATTGCTCCTCACTGTGTGATATAAACGTTCCTGGGTAAACTCTAAGTTTCGATACCCTCCATCCCAAATTCTCATAACTGGATATCTGTACTCTGCTGACTTACTACAGGTAAAAGAGCTTCTTGCTTAACAACACTAATAAGGGTAAAATGCACAGAGATGGGGGCTGGAGCTAACTACATTGTACAAAGGTCCAGAAAAGAGAAATCCTGAAGGCTTTTGTGAAGGAAAGGGGTTCAGCAAAGCCCATGCCCATTTCCAGGGACACTCTGCCACAGGAAGGGTGAGGACAAGCTCCAGCTCCTCAGAGTTTTCTTAAAGCACGTTTGGGACCCCCAGGGGACATGGGAGCTGTGGAGGGAACCTGCCACACAACATGCCATATCCGTTTTCAGAGGGTGTCAACACCCTCCTTCCCACACCTGCTGTTCCCAAATATCACAACCTGATTTTTTTCTCCAACCTCCTGTCTTGATGATGATGATTAAATATTCATGTAATGCTGCAATGCCAGCATACTTTGTGAAATTTCAGATACCTTTTTTTTTTTAAAAAAAGGGAAGCTTTTATATATTTTTTAGCTTATTTCAATTTTGAAAAGAGGTAAAAAGAATAACAAATGCAATGACTAGAAAAGTAGATAATGAACAAAGAAGCTAGTATCCTAGGTTTCCACAATTGTGTTTTAAGCCAAAAAGTGTCCCACTCTAAGAAAAAAAGTAGGGTCCAGGCTTGGTGGCTCACGCCTGTAACCCAGCACTTTGGGAGACCGAGGTGGGTAGATCACCTGAGATCAGGAGTTCAAGACTACCCTGGCCAACATGGTGAAACCCCATCTCTACAAAAATATGAAAATTAGCCAGGCATGGTGGTGGGCGCCTGTAATCCCAGCTACTCAGGAGGCTGAGGCAGGAGAATCGCTTGAACCTGGAAGGTGGAGGTTGCGACGAGTGGAGATCGTGTCACTGCACTCCAGCCTGAGCGACAGAGAGATACTCTGCCTAAAAAAGAAAAATAAAAGAAAGAGAAAAGAAAAAGAGCAAAACTCAGAATTTATGAAACAAAGACATGAAGGAACAATTGTTCACCATATAAAAGTCTTCTCTTTTACCATGAGTTCCATGTAAGTAGCAAAGTTCCCAAATTCATGCAAAATACAAGTAAATGCATGTAGATATCTATGTCTTATTTGTTTATTATGCAAAAAGTTTACCTTATTTGAAAAAAATGCATATTTTTTGAGAACCAAAGACGATTAGCTAAAAGTATCATCTTATCCACTTGTTTTCAGAATGAGTCTCAGCGGGGGTCCCACCAATGTGCATCAGGGACTGCCCTGCTAGACAAGCAGGGCCAAGAGGGTAGAGCCGAAGGGTGCTCACTCCAGCCCAACCCCGGCAACTCCACTGCTATTCAGGAATAGATTGGAGGTACCTGTAAAGTCATGGAGAAGGCCTAATGGCACACATAGAAGCCTAATTCCTTAATTTTACATTCTGGGAAACTAAGGCACAGAGGAACGTGACTGCTGCAAAGTCGTATCTTGAATTTTAATTTCAGTCTGGTATTTCCTTTTCACTGGAAATTGTTGCCCCATAAAAGTCATCATTTTATTAAAGAAGCAGGTGTATCCCCTATGAATGTTAGGGTTTTAAGCCTAAAACTGGTAAATCATCACAATAACCAAAACAATTGGCTATAACAAACTTGACATTTTTAAAGGTCTTCAGATTAGCTGGCCTGTGCCAGAGTTGATCAGTTCTGTCTTGAATCATAACACAGATAACTTGAGCGAACATGTACCAAAATTTTACTTAAAATACCAACTAAAGCAAGGTGTTACCAAGATGAATCAATGCCTCAGACAGAAATAGTCAGAGAAAAAATTCAGAACCCCGTGTTTTTTTGTTTTGTTTCATTTTTTGAGACGCAGTTTCTCTCTTGTTGCCCAGGCTGCAGTGCAATGGCGCTGTCTTGGCTCACTGCAACTTCCACCTCCTGGGTTCAAGTGATTCTCCTGCCTCAGCCTGCCTAGTAGCTGAGATTACAGGCACCCGCCACCATGTCTGGCTAATTTTTTGTACTTTTAGTAGAGAAGGGGTTTCACCATGTTGGCCAGGCTTGTCTCGAACTCCTGACCTCAGGTCATCCACTCGCCTGGGCCTCCCAAAATGCTGGGATTACAGGCGTGAGCCACAACGCCCGGCCTAAGAACCCCATGTTAAATCAACTTGCATCTTAAATTTATTTCTAATTATTTAGCAAATACTTATGCAGTGCTTATCATGTGCCAGAAACTGCCATAAACCCCTTATAAATATTAATCACTTCGTTTCTACAACAACCTCTAATGAAGGTACTATATATTAATGAAATTTTATAGGTGGGAAAATTGGGCACAGGGAGAG
This sequence comes from Piliocolobus tephrosceles, assembly GCF_002776525.5. Classification (NCBI taxonomy): domain Eukaryota; kingdom Metazoa; phylum Chordata; class Mammalia; order Primates; family Cercopithecidae; genus Piliocolobus; species Piliocolobus tephrosceles. Next base: position 184,972,523 of record NC_045435.1, on the reverse strand, counting down.
ATCTGGTTCTCTCTCTGAATTTCCCCACTTGTATCCTATGTCTAGAGCAACCTGGATTAATCTGTTTTTGAATGATCCCCTAGCGTTTCTACGTCTGTCTTTAGCTTTACTGTCCTTTTAATTTGGAACATGAAATGCTGTTTTTCTCTCTCTTCCATACCAGCCATCAAAGACCCACATGTTATTATCTGGCTGTTACTAGAGCCAGATGTAAACTCCACCACTTCCAAATTCTGATAGCAACTCATTGTATCTTTGTTGTCATATTACTTACCCTCCTGCTCAAAAAAGCTTTCAATGTTTCCTTATTGCAAACCAAACTGAGTACAAAATTATTATCCTGTCGTTAAAGACTTGTAACAATAATGTTTCATCCTTATTCCCCATTGTTTCTTTTTGCATATCATATTCTCCAGCCAAACTAAACTGTTAGCATTTCCCAAATATGTCTCACAAGCTGCTACACCCCTGCTTTTCTTAGAATGGTCTTTCTTTGGCCAGGTGCGATGGCTCATGTCTGTAATCCCAGCACTTTGGGAGTCCGAGGCGGGTGGATGACGAGGTCAGGAGTTCAAGATCAACCTGGCCAAGATGGTGAAATCCTCTCTGTACTAAAAACTACAAAAAAATTAGCCGGGCATGGTGGCAGGTGCCTGTGATCCCAGCTACTCGAGAGCCTGGGTCGGGAGAATCACTTGAACCAGGGCAGCAGAGGTTGCAATGAGCCAAGATCATGCCACTGCACTCCAGCCTGGGTGGATAGAGTGAGACTCCGTCTGAAAGAAAGGAAGAAAGGTAGAAAGGAAGAAAGAAGGAAAGAAGGAAAGAAGGAAAGAAGAAGGAAAGAAGGAAACAAAGAAGGAAGGAAGGAAGGAAGGAAAGAAAGAAAGAAAGAAAGAAAGAAAGAAAGAAAGAAAGAAAGAA
>NC_045435.1:184962486-184971589 GCF_002776525.5 Piliocolobus tephrosceles | reverse complement strand
GAAAGAAAGAAAGAAAGAAAGAAAGAAAGAAAGAAAGAAAGAAAGAAAGAAAGAAAGAAAGAAAGAAGAAAGAAAGAAAGAGGAGAGGAGAGGAGAGAGAAAGAAAGAAAATTGCCTCTTCCTGGAGTCCTTCCCCATCACCTCCACATAGAGAAAGTTTTCACAGCCTCAAAGATTCTGTTCTAAAGTTACCTCCTCCATGAAGCTCTCTCCATTTCTCTTCACACCTCCACTATTCAGAAGCTACCTGCCTTCACCTTGACCCTCCATATCCTTTTACCTTTTTCACAGCACATGCAGTATCTGCCTTACAATATAATTATTTCTAGACTATTGTCATTCCCTGATTAATCTGAGAGCTCTTTGACAGTAAGAGCTGTCACATTAGTCACTGAAAGTACCATTATTGCTGACATATAATAGATATTTAATAAACATTTCATAGAATGATATAAAATGAAGTGGATAAAGTGAAAAAATAGATAAAGGTATAGGCACAATTATTTTCTTTAGAACCTACTGCCAGGCTTTTGGGCCTGAGGGATGGTATATTTTGTACAGTTTTTGCACCCAGGAAAGGTAGTTGCTGAGAATGGTAAGGCAATGTGAACGAGAAGAACAAAACAGAAGAATCTACTACTTACTAAGCTAGGAGGCAATAAGCACTCTAGTACGCATGTAATATATTTGAGTCTTTTGGTTTTTACAATATTTCTCCATTTATGGCAGAAGAAACTGAGGAGAAACAAGTGAATAACTTGCCCCAAGGCCACAGAGATAGTCCAATGCTGAAGCTCCTTCCCATGACATACTGCTTCCATAACAAAAGAAAAATGAGAGAGGCCATGCCTGTTCCCTCCAGCCCTCACCCCCATGATAATTCTATACTCGATTACCTCTGCAGTTGTGTGTAATAAAAGACAATAAACAATGTGTGCTAACACTTCCTAAATGCCTATCACGCACCAGTGAATTAACATGTACTTCACATCATCCTAAATTCTCCTGATCATCCCAGGAGGCGGCCATTACCAATCTTATTACAAGGAAGGAATACAATGAAGTTCTGTGTCCAGGCCATGCCACAGGGCAAAGCCAAAACTCCAATCCAGGCCATTATGAGGCACCCTTTCAATTTTGCCTCATTGCCTCTTCTCCACAGATCCTAGCCATAAGTGGCATATAAGAGATTCTCAACAGCAACAACAACGACAAAAAAATAAATAAATAAATAAAGAAGGAATTCATTACTACCTTGAATATGAAGAACACACTAAGTATTTTCCCTGTGATGATCTAAATTTTCATCCCCCAGAGAAGAGTATCCTTGGAAACAGGTCTGGCAGGTAAACAGGGCGGGGCAAGGCCAGCATTCCAACACTTCCCTCTGAGCTTTGGCCTTTCCCTGGAGTGCTTTGATTTTGATTCCTGTTGCCACCACCCAGCCTAGTCCCTATCTCCCTGGGCTGGGGAGTTGGGCTGGGGAGGATGAGAGAGAAACACTATCTCTCCTTTCTTCTGAGCTCAAGGTAAACATAATCTTTTTCCTTGTTTTCCTTTGCACAACTGAGACAGGCTGACACATTCAAAATGAAATTTACTAAATGCTGAGAAAAACCTAAATGGAAGTAAAGAAAATTACAACAGCACAAAATAGATGACTGATCCCGAGACTTCTAATTAAAGTGGAGGAGGGATTTACTGAGCACCAAATTTTATCACATCTTTTCCCAGCCAAAAATTATCTTAAATCATCTAAATCACTTGCACAGGGTTCTTCCCTTCTCACTGCCATGTGAGATCATCTTCCCACTGTGAAGAAGAAATCACCCAATCAAATCTCTAGTCAACCCGACAATTGACTGGGATCTTTTCATTCATTCCACGTTTCTCCTTCAGAAGAGTCAACTCAGGACCCTTCCTCCCAGAGGTGCTGACATCCTTAAGCTTCCAGGAGTGCTGCAGCCCATCTCAGCTCAGGCTAACAGCTCTGCCCACTTCCTCTTTAGCATTCAGTTGATGCCCCCCCCCCCGCCCCAACCACCCACACACCATCCACCATACAGGCCTTCCTTTGGAATTTGAATTTTAGGATTTATTATGAGATTAATCATAGAGTGACAATCTCTGAGAAGGCCACCCCCTCACACACACACTTCTTTGAAATGCTCGTGAAAACTGATGACAGTGGACCTTTGCAGCACACACACACACACACACACACACACAAATACTCCATCAAAGCATCATCTGCCTCAAAAACCTTCACCCCAGGACTGTGCATATGAATCTGCAGTGCCTGAAATAGGAAACAGGTGCTCAACTTCTCATTTCCCATTCCACACTGCACTCCTAATACCAAGAACAACACGCCAGAGAATTAAACCACGCCAGTCACTGAGATCAGATCATTCCAGTTTGGGACTCATGGCTGACTTCAGATTGCTAGTAATAACAGGAGCACAAAATTAACAACATCAGTATGAACAAACATTGCTGCTTTAGATAGTGCTGTACTCTATAGTTTATGTGGGAGTTGTACGAGATCATAAGGACAGGGGATGTGACTGTCCTTCCCTCTTGCCAACCAACTCCTACAGAATTATCTCTCACTTTCGCCTCAATTAGCCGTCTCTATTATCTTGACATAACACGCTAGTTTATGCATCTTTGCCATTACCTATCTTATTCCCTGTACCTGACATGCCACCTCCACTTGGTAGCATATGCCACACACCTGAGACCTCTTCCTTGTGAAACCTGTCATAATTCCCAGAGTTGGGTCTGCTCTTGCATTTCTCTTCATTTTAAAACCTGAAAAGAAATAACTTTTTTTATGTGTATGGCTCAAATGAATTATAATGTTAAACTTTTTACAAGTTTATTATGATTTCGCATTGAAATAAAAAGTTGTGAAAACAAAATGGCACAAACCCAGGGCAGCAGGGTGTACATGTGGCGTGAGAGGAACATACCTTCATGATCATAGGAACAACTGCCTGCTACTCCAAAGAAAATCCCGGAGACAGCAAATGTCACTTTTTCAACAGCTTTCAAAATCATTCTTCTTAAGAGGAAAATTGCCTTTGTCTGGGGCAAAAAGACAAAAAACAAAAACAAAAACAAAACAAACAAAAAAAAACTTGATGAGCTCTTTGGATAGAAAAGTAGAAAAGGTACTTTTGAGGACAGCTTCAGACAAGTGGGCAAAACAACAGTGGTAAAATGAGAGCAATTTCATTTTAGACCTCGGATGAGGGAGTGCAAAAGGAAAACAGCAGAGCTATGAAGTGAAGGAAGGAGACAGAACCTAAGATGGAGACAAACTGAACAAGATGGGCTGGGGATGGTGAAACTCCACAGTCATGGACAGGCTGAAGGGCATTTCAAGAACAGTGATGTCTGTTCTTCCCATTGCCATTTTTTTTTTTTTTTTTTTTTTTTTTTTTTAGATGGAGTCTTTCTTTGTTGCCCGGGCTGGAGTGCAGTGGTGGGATCTCAGCTCACTGCAGCCTCAGCCTCCTGGGTTCCAGCGATTCTCCTGCCTCAACCTCCTGGGTAGCTGGGATTACAGGCACACACCACTACGCCTGGGCGATTTCTGTATTTTCAGTAGAGACGGGGTTTCACCATGTTGGCCAGGCTAGACTCGAACTCCTGAGCTCAGGTGATCTGCCTGCCTTGGCCTCCCAAAATGCTGGTATTACAGGTGTGAGCCACTGCACCCGGCCCCATTGTAAGTTTTTAAAATGCTTTAGATCCCTCAACCTTCAGTTCCCCCAGCTGCATAAGGAGAATAATAGTGAAACCTAGTCCACAGGAGTGTGTGAGACACTAAGCAAGTGAAGCAGGGTAAGAGCAGTTCAAAAGCCAGGAAATAATGATGGTTTCTATTTCCTGTCATAATTGGTTTCAGGGGTCCTCCAATGGTAAGTGACTATGATGTCGACATTCAGTATCTTTTTGACTATAAAAGATTTGGCCAGAATCTTTGTTTGATAAATGTGCCCCCCGAGAAGCAAAAGAATGATGCAACATATATAAAGTCCCACAGTAAATAACATCCTAACAGGACGCACTTGCTAAATGCACCTCCTTATTTATTTAAGCCTTCGTTTGTCTCTACAACATACACTGTATAATACTCAACACCTGTCATTCAGTCTTGTGCTATTAGACAGCCCAGATTTGCTACAGCCGGAAGGAAAAGGAATGGGAGTCGTAGTAACTCCTGTCACATGGATCCTGCAGGTCCCAACTCATCAGCGTGGCCTAGGAAGGAGGACAGGGAGGGCATTCACACCACAAATTTGCCATCCTCCTGGGAGGCAACAGCATGGTGTTCTGTTTTGTGTTTTATTTTCATGGAAACTTCCTTCCAGAGGGTCAAGGATGCTTGCTATGCTCCCTTAACAGATTAATCGCTTCCTTCTTTGCTTTTGCTGTTCTTCCTTGTCTTTCGCCAAAAGCATCATTAGGCAAACCAGAACAGAAGGTGGCCGGAACCTGGCCTGTGTGTCTGCCTCACAGAGCTCCAAGTCAGAAGGAGAGCGCCCCTCACTGAGTTCCTGGCATTTGATGTTCAGTCTGGAAAGGAAGCGTGACCATCTGCCTTGGACTCTGTCGAATGGAGCCTGTCCTCACTGCTCAGTCCCATGGACATGTGAGTCATTGGCCACTTGGAATAGAAGTAAGGTCTCTAACTGCATCCTGAGCAATGACAGGTCTGGGGTCAGAATAAAGACCAATAGGACAGCAGGGAAAAGAAGGCAGAAGAAGTAGGTCAGTTGCCTGCTCCTCAGGACCTGAGACAGAACAGTGCTGAGACCTGGATGGCTTAATGCTCGATCAATTCTCTCTAAGACGCATAACAAATAGCAAGGAGAAGCAGCCCCAAGAGGACTCTTTGAAAACATTGGCTCTAGCACACTCAATGTACAGACAGGGAAGCTGAGGCTCAAAAAGAGAGAGTGACAGCAGGTGAACAGCAAAGCCAGTCAAAATCAGGTGCTCCAACTCCCTGGCATAGCTTCTTTGACTACAATAGTATGACTTTTGTCACTGGCTGAGAATAACCAAAGCAGTTCTATGGTCGCTGGTGACTGTTTCAGTGATTATCAGGTTAAGGAATCAATTCCTCAGCCTGAGGACCCCAGCGACAGACCATTAACAAGCCTCCAGATAATACAGCTTACATCAAAACAACTTTTATTTCCTAGACATTTTCTCAGCTGTGCCTTAAAATAAGAAATATATGTCAAATTTCATTGAGCTCTGTGCTGCCTGCTACCATCAAAGAACAACGAGGAAATACTGACAGATAGAGGCTGCAAAGAGGGTGTAAAATTAGGGGAAGAAAGATGACAGTGGACATACCCATCTGTCCAGCCAAGCGGGTGCATCTCCCGTGAATTTTGTCCTGGTTTAGCCCTAGCATAGCCAGAGCACAAAGGGTATCGCCAGGGGCTTGGACTTAAAGCCACCCCAAACAGGTCTTCGCCAGTAAAAGGCACTCCATCCTTCCAGCTGCTCTTCACAAACTTGTAACGTTATCCCTGACTCTCTCTGCATCTCATCCACGGGTAAACATCACTGACCCTAACTCCAAAACCCACGTGTTTGTTTTCTTTTGCTGCTGGAACAAATCACTCCAAACACAGGGATTTAACACAACGTAATTTTTTTTATCTTAGAGTTCTGGAGGTCAGGCATCTGTAGGGCTGTGTTCCTTCTAGAGGGTCTAAGAAAAAAACCTTTTCTTTGATTTTTTCGGCTTCTAGAAGCTGACTACATTCTTTGGCTCCCGGCTCCTTCTTCAGTCATCAAAGTCAGAAGCAAGCATAGCACCTTTTCTGTCTCTGTTTCTTCCATCTTCACATCACCTTCTCTCTTTCTTTTTCCTTTCCAGCTTTGTTGAGTTACAATTGATAAACAAACATTGTATGTATTTAAGGTGTAGAGCGTGATGTTTTCATATAGGTATGCTATGTGAAATGATTACCACAATAAAGCTAATTAACATGTCATCACTTCTCATAGTTACTTTTCGTTTTGTGGTAAGACTATTTAACATCTACTCTCTTAGCTAATTTCAAATATACAATACAGTGTTATTAACTATAGTCACCATGCAGTACATGAGATCTCCAAATTTATTCATCCTGCATAAATAAAACTTTGTACTCTGACCAACATCTCTCCATTTCCCTCACCCCCGAATCCCTGCTAACCAAATTCTACACTCTGCTTCTTCGAGTTGAATTTTTTTAAGATTTTACACGTAAATGAGATCAGGCAGTATTTGTCTTTCTGTGCAAGGCGTATTCCACTTAGCGTAATGTCCTCTGTGTTCATCTATGTTGTTACAAATGACAGGATTTTATTCTTTTTTCAGACTCGATAGCTTCCCATTTTCTCTATCCATTTATCTATCAATGAACACTTTCGCTGTGGCCATATCCTTGACCCTTGCCACTTCCATACCTGGCTTCTATGAATAATCACCTTCTCTGTTTCTAACTCTGCTTGTCTTTTCTTATAAGGACCCTTATGATTATGTTGGGACCACATGGATAACCCAGAACAATCTCCTCATCTCAAGATCTCTGACCACATCTGCAAAGTCTCTGCCTTATCAAGTTTCAGGAATTAGGACACAGACATGTTAGGGGGCCATTCTTCAGCCTGCAACATAGCAACAATACTATTTTTCCGTACCTCCACCGCTGCCACCCTAATCCCAGACTCTATTATCACTTACTTAATTTATTGCAGAAACTTCCTAACCAGTTTTTCTGCTTCTGTTCATCCTTCTACCCTTTGAAGTGTAATTCCAATAATGTCAATCCCCTCCTCAAAACATTTTATGGGCTCCAAGACCCCCATGATCCAGCCCCAGCCACCTCCTGGTTTTTCCTCCTGCTGCTCCCCCTGGCTCCCTCTCCGCCAACCGTATTAGCCTCCACGTGGGTCCTTGAGCTTGCCAGTTGCATGCAGGCCTCAGGGCATCTTGCACCTGCTGTTCGCTCTGCCTAGGACATTTTCACAGACAGTCACATAGCTCATTCCCTTACTTCCTTCAGGTCTTTGCTCAAATGTCACTGTTTTAGCAGGAACTACTTTGACTGCCCTACTTAAAATGGAAACATCTCCATAATATAGCCACCACACCCCAACCCACTCACTTTCCCTGATTTATTTTTTCTTTCTAACATTTGTCACCGTCTGATATACTATGTGTTTTATTTACCTGTTATTTTTTGTCTCAACACCCTCTCACCCTACACACACCACATAGAAATGTACACTGCAGGCCAGGCACGGTGGCTCACGCCTGTAATCCCAGCAGTTTGGGAGGCCGAGGTGGGTGGATCACCTGAGGTCAGGAGTTTGAGACCAGCCTGGCCAACATGGTGAAACCCGTCTCTACTGAAAACACAACAAATTAGCCAGGCATTGTGGTGGAAACCTGTAATCCCAGCTACTTGGGAAGCTGAGGCAGGAGAATTGCTTGAACCTGCGAGGTGGAGGTTGCAGTGAGCCAAGATCACGCCATTGCACTCCAGCCTGGGTGACACTGAGAGACTCTATGTCAAAAAAAAAAAAAAATGTACACTGCATGAGGCCATGGATTTTTGCCTTTTTTGCTCAGTGCTGAATCCCTAGGACCTAGAATAAGGCTTAGCCCATAGCAGACACTCTACAAATAATTGGCAAATGAATGAACTTAATCTCTCTGAATCAATGAATAAAATTACTTCTCTGAGCCTCAGTTTTTATAATCGTAAAATAAGGGTAGTCATCTTCATTTTGCCAGCTTTTCAGTAGATACGTTGGCTTTTCTCAGCTTTTGTTCTTCAGCATCAAACTCCTTTTCCAATTGCTGAAGAATATCGCATGATGTGAGTTATTGGTGAGCTGCAATGCCTTCCTTCCTTACAAGAAACAAGCAGCTGCCTCATCCTCTCTCCACTTCGAAGCATGCTAGTGATAAATGTGTGCTCTACGTTTGGCCAATCAGGTGTTTCTACCCAAAGGGCTGGATTTGGAGAGATGACGAGAATTCATTTAGAGTGGCTGTGATGACGTCCAGTGGCATCCAGGCATAATGCGGTCCTGGCCAGGCAATCATTGCTTAAAACTCCTCACTGTATTGGCAGTCTTCTGAGACTCGGTCCTCTTAGTCCTCTAAGATTGCCTTGTCTTCTGCCCATGGTCCAGATGTGGTCCTTTTGTCTCTCAGATCAGTCGACCCTCTATTCCTTCCAATCAGTTCTGCTTTTTGCCTACACTAGCCAGAGTTCCTGTCTTGTAACGGATTCTGTAGCAGACTCAAGGAAGCCTGCAGCAGAAGCTGCTGATACTCCACCCAGATCCCATTTGCCAGCTGGATACCCATCTTCCGGCCATGGCAGGTGCTGCAGCTAACAGTTTCCACACTTGATCTAGGAAGAATTCCCTGCGGCTGATGGGAGCTGCCTCACCCGAGACACTTGGGGAGTGACACTGCCCCTCACCCCAAACATCCAATGACTGAATGATGCAGGGGCCAAAAAGCCCAGAAGCCTTGCCTCAGGATACATAATTCCTCTGAATCAGAACAAGACAGCATTTTATCTGTGATTACATTCCTGCTCAGCTCTTCTCTGTTCTGTTTTTCTCATTCTTTGGAGATGTTTCTTAAGAGTGTAAACTCAATAAACCACGTGCACCCAAATCCCTTCTCAGGTTCTACTTCTAGGGAAGGTGAATTACGACAGGTTATGACTAATAGCTAGGTTATTAAAAATAAAATCTTCATTTAAAAAACTACTAGCCAGTATCTGCACCCTGCAACAGCGCTCAATACAAAGGGATGATGACATTTGTAAAAGCCTGGCAATGGCAAGCGCACTCTCTGGCATCATCTCCAACTCCACTTATGTTGTACTCTGTCAGCGGAATATTACATTTAAGTCAAAACTTTTTCCCATTTATTTCAGGTCTCTTTGTCTGATATCTTCCTTCTGAAGGGATCTAAGACACATGTGAAACTACTTTCATAAGGTAGCTGTGCAAATAATGGCGGGTAGCAATCCTACTGTTTAATAATAATGGCGGGTAG
>NC_045435.1:184897376-184962476 GCF_002776525.5 Piliocolobus tephrosceles | reverse complement strand
GTTTAATAATAATGGCGGGTAGCAATCCTACTGTTTAATAATAATGGAGGGTAGCAATCCTACTGTTTAATAATAATGGTGGGTAGCAATCCTACTGTTTAATAATAATGGCGGGTAGCAATCCTACTTTTTCTTAGGTTTTCTCTCTGCCAAATGAAACATTCCTACTGCAGCACACACGTCTGTCCCACCATCACACATCCCTTTCTAAAGGAAACTGCCCACACGTCCCCTTCACTTGGAGCTGGGAGTTCCCTCTAATTTGGAGATAATCATGTCTATATGGTTGAACTTGCTTCTGGCCAAAGCTGATTGGACTAGGAAGTGCCCATGGCCCAAGAGTTGCCAAAATATAGGATAATCAGCAACGACGGTGTGACTTGAAGGAAAACTCCTCAATGGACTATGATAATTAAACATAGCCTCAGACCATTTCTCTCCAGATTTTGTAAAATGAAGTAAACAGTTCACCTTGTAAACATAAAAAGAACAGATTCTAAGGGAAGCAGAAACTGACAGAGTAGTTGAGTCACATGGAAAATGAAGCACAAGAACAAGAGCCTTGTGCTCTGGCTCCTGCAGTCCCTAGAGCAGATCAAGCCAAGCACATCTGCTCAATCCAGACCACATTCCCATTCCAGGTTCTGTAAGGGCTAACGGTTAAGGTTTGCCCGACTTCCAGTAAAGACAGAGAGGCCTATTTCACAAGTATGTCCTTAAAGTAAATCCTCCGTTACTTGATATACACTGGAGGATCAAGTAATCTTTTTTTTTTTTTTTTTTAAGATGGAGTCATGCTCTGTCACCCAGGCTGGAGTCCACTGGCGCGATCTCGGCTCACTGCAACCTCCACCTCTCAGGTTCAAGCAATTCTCCTGTCTCAGCCTCCTGAGTATCTGGAACTACAGGGGCATGCCACCACACCTGGCTAATTTTTGTATTTTCAGTAGAGACAGGGTTTCACCATATTGGTCAGGCTGGTCTCAAACTCTTGACCTTAGGTGATCCACCTGCCTCGGCCTCGCAAAGTTCTGGGATTACAGGCATGAGCCACCGTACCCGGCCAGGTTTCTCTTTCTGCAAAGGGCTTTGGTGTAAGATATTATTACTTTGTGCTTAATTACTGAGGCCGTTAAACTCCTTTGGTTGTGAGAAAGAGAAACCTAAGGAGTTTAACAGCCTCAATAATTAAGCACAAAGTAATATCTTACACCAAAGCCCTTTGCAAGAGCATGGTTTTAGCTATATTTAGGGTCAAATTTGTGTCTCCAAAATACATCTCTGATATACTTAGATTATGAAGTAAGAAGACTGTTGCTGGGATATCAGCTCTATCTCCCAACCCACATCAGCTTTTTCTATATTGGTGAGTTTCTAATAATACAGTATCTTATATCTGCAAAACTCACTTGCTTTTCTGAATGACTGAGCTTATTGAAACCCCAAGGACAAGTGGTGTTAAGGGACTCACTTTGGAGGTGTGCTTGTCATCTGAATTGTTAGGCACAGGTCTTTGCACAAACATCTTTGGAAGAATATGAGAGCCAGCACTGAACTTTTATTGATTGAAAATTACTCAGCAGTTTTAATCACTTATCCAAAGACGGAGGCTTTTGGGGAGTACGTGTGACAAAACCAATGAAATCCAAAGCATTGTCAGAAATGGAAGATCCTGGGGGATCAATTCCTTCATTGCACAGATGGGAACACCGACGTCGTGCGCTGAGTCTTACTCAGGTCACACAGGCAGGAGTTGGGGGATTCGGGGCTGTAGGAGAAATGTTATAACATCATCCCACCTGGCTTTCTCCATTCACATCTGCTCATCTCTGCCCTCAGGGAGCCATGGAGCTGGCTGAACAATACCAGACAGTACGCGGAGAGCTTTGCATTGAGCTCACCACCTCGCTCGTTTTTATTCAAAACGATTCCAAAAAATCAGTGTGACCATCTGGTCTTGGAGAAACTTCACTGAGGTCCCAAATGTCTTCAGTACCCAGATGAATCCTTATAACTCTATTGAAAATTCATTTAAAAAGTAGTTATTGATCATGTACTGTGATCCTGGTCCCAAGCCCCGCACTGTCATTTCCTTCCTTCAAGGAGTTAACGGTTTTATGAAGGGAAACGGCCGTGAAAATGAGCAGTCTCCGCTGAAGCAGGTAAATAAACAGTAGAAATTCATACAAAGGTCTGGGCGCGGTGGCTCATACCTGTAATCCCAGCACTTTGGGAGGCCGAGGTGAGTGGATCACGAGGTCAGGAGTTCAAGACCAGCCTGACCAACGTGGTAAAACCCCGCCTCTACTGAAAATACAAAAATTTGCCCGGTGTGGTACTGTGTGCCTGTAATCCCAGCTACTCAGGAAGCTGAGGCTTGAGAATTGCTTGAACCTAGGAGGTGGAGGTTGCAGTGAGCCAAGATCGTGCCACTGCACTCCAGGCTGGGCGACAGAGCAAGACTCTGTCTCAAAAAAAGAAATCCATACAAAGCCTGCAAGTTCACAAAGTCACTTCCACTTTGCTGCTCTTCATCAAAGGCGGTAAGCGGAATTGCATTTCCATTTGCTCTAATAAAACATAGAACAGCCCCAACTCATTAGTTATAAAGTGTAATATTCTGAGTTGTTGTTTATCGAATTTGGCACTGGGTACATCAAAGGACACTGGTCGGTGTGCTATCAGGAAAAGAACAATTAACCTAAGTAATGTAGGCAAGAGTCGATGCTAAAGTAGTTATTTCAACCATGTGGAAAACACTGTACATAATCATGTACTGGGAAAAGTCATGCAATGAAAGTTAACATCTTTTTTTTTTTTTTTAAGGCCTCCAAGAAAAGATGGGGGCTCTGGTTGGAAAGATGTGGCAGATGTCAGCTACCAGATGGCAAGAAGGAGGCAGTTCCGGACACAGGCTCGAAACAGAGAAGTTAGTGTGGGAAAGTGAGAGCAAACTGACCCCACCATGCAGAGAGAGTGGGCAAGGCGTGAGTAAAGACAAGGAACAAGAGAAAGAATGAGAGGAAATGCTGTTTGGTGGGTGGAATTTGTGTTTTGCATCTAAAAGTGTTGTTCTGAAGAGGGCAGAAGATAACCACGCTGGCTGGAACGAGACAGTCTTTGCCCATCAGGGGACCGGTCACTCTTCATCAATTCTTAGATTGACATCTCTCTTCTGGTGGCAAATAGCATCTAGAAGCTCCATGTCTTCACAGAACAGAAAGTCCTAGATATCTTGAGAATTCAGCCACTCTTCAGAGGTTCTTGAATGCTTTCTCAGAGTGCTGTTCTTGGAATGAAAGCAACAACTTTCGTGCCCTGAGTAAGACCAAACAACTTCTCATAACTCCATCACAGAGTATCTGTGCTACACACATGCCGTAGATACTTAACGTGAAATAATACCTTAGGCAACATACGGTGATGATTAACAGACACTGCGAGATGGCTCCTTTCTATCCACCTCCCTGCATATGCCCGTTAGCAATATAAAGCGAGGGGCCAGAGACCAGGTAACATAGATTGTTTGGAAAAGTTAATTTATTAATAAGATAGAGATGACCATAAGTGGAATCTTGAGAACAGCGCTGACGTAGGAAAAGATCTAGAACCTCCTTTATGGACACCTATGGCATAGGAGGGACAGGACGAAGCAGTTGCTAACACCAGAGCAGAGACAGTCACATTAGGGAAGCAATCGCCCACAGCAGCCGTGTCAAGCAAGATTCTGCTGAGCCTTAGGCGCTACCCAAAGGCATCCGCATGTGGCAGGAATGGGAGGAATGGGATGGCAGAAGTGCTTCAGGCTCTGAATCCCCACTTCTGCTTTGACCAGAAGAACGACGGTTTTACCTATTTCACATAATGGGTTTCCACAGGTGATTTCAAGTAATGAGAGAATTCCAAATGTTTGAAAAGCATGTGTACAGACAATTGTTTTTCATATTGCTTTACCACCCAGATCTGATTCCTTTATATTCTGGCTACATAATCTACAGCTGATTGATTCATTGCCTAAGTCAGGCATTGAAGGCCTCTCATGGTCTGGTTTAAACTTTTCCCAGCCTTTTGTCTATAGCTTCTTTCCATGCTCCTTACCTACCAGCCAGGCTGAACTAAAAACTCACACTATGCAATGCCCCATAATGTTCCCTGTGTTTAAAATAAACTTTCTCCTCCTTTTCTCCAGTGCAAGGCATACTTCCAGACGCAGCTCAAAGGTGCTTCTCCCTAAACTCCCAGAGAGAGGTCCTCTGCTTTGATAACACTCAGCACCTTTCCTTAAAATAGCGCTTATTCAGTTATAACGACACGTTGGGGAGGTCTGTTTCTTCCATTAGACTGTGAGCCCTTCACAGTCAGGAACTGGGTTTTATACGTTGCTGTTTTGCTGAAGACCGGTAGACTGTGAGCCCTTCGCAGCCAGGAACTGTGTTTTATACGTTGCTGTTTTGCTCAAAACTAGTCATTAGTTGCCTGGCCCCTTCTAAGTTTAGAGTAAACTTCAAACTTTCTTATTAAAACGACAGTGACCAGTAGTGCCCACCAGATGGCAGTGTGTGGACATTTTTGCTTACCAATCAGGAGGGAGCGGAAAGGTTTTATAGCAACTTGCCTTTCATCTTTGTCCTTGCAAACAAATCCTACAAACACCAAGACTTATTGACGGGGCAGAATTTACATCTGTGAATCAGAACCTTAGGCAGCCTTGTATTCCCTCTATGCTGCTACTTTTTGAAAACATTCCTCTCGAAGACCGAGAAAGGGTTATGCTGTTCTGTGTTCCAAGACAGAGAAACTTGGCTTTGAATTTTATCTTCACAAGTGCAAGGTGACCCTCTTGTCAGCACTTAGGAAGAATGGCCACCCACATCCACAGACTGCTGGCGTCTGCTGAAGTTTCTTAACCTCCTGCCCACCCCCATCTGCCAGACTCAAGCAACAAGCAAAAGTCAGCCACTCATTCCATGCTTGCTTTTAAAGTCAGTATCTTCCCTGGGTTCCACTGGACAGCACTGCGCTTTTCAGTCCGGGAGACCTGCAGGTCACTTTTCCCTCTCTTCTAGGATATAACTAAGAGGTACGTCCTAGCCTCCTTACCTGTGGACCTGGGCTGGCCTCCAGAACTTCTTAGAAGCAAAGGGGCTTCCAAAGGGAAGATATCCCAGTCGAAAGGAAAAACAAAAAGAAACATCCCAATGGGTCTCCCAGACTATAGAAAACATTCAAAGGCAAGAAGAGTCTCCATTTCCACTTCTTTTCTGCCTCCGCCATGACTATTTTGTAATTTCCTCTGCTCTCTAACCAAGTGTTGCATCTGCTGGTGTAGCAGTGCTACATGCAGAGAACAGGGAGGGGTGGCTGCCATATCCACCTGCATCCACGATGCTCCAGCTCCTCTAAACTCATCCCACTCCTATAGATTTTCTCTTTCTCCACTGCTAGAGCAGAGGTTATATTAGAATGTGGGGCTGGAAGACTCTGGAGAGGTCAGCTTCTTTTAACCAAGCAAGTCTCTTTTAATTCAAAGGGAATCTCAAAGGTCTAACCTGAAGATGGGATCACTAGATAACTCTTCCCTTCTTCTCCTCCTCCTGTGGATAGTGTAGTGGTTAAGACTCAAGCCCTGGAGTCAAACAGACCTGGGTTCAAGTCCCAGCTGTGTCACTCCCTGACTCTATGACCTTGGGTGAGTTACTTAGCCTCTCCAAATCTTAAATTATTTATCAATAAATGGAGAAAATACAAGTGGACCTAAGAGGGACGCTGTGCAGATTAAACGATAAGGCAGGAAAAGTGTTTGGTGCAGTACCTGTGTACAGTGAACTAAATAATAGCATTAGCATTTGCAGAAGTACTCTGGAGAAGGCACAGCTCTCTAGAAATGATTCTTGGTGTTACATTCAGCGCAGCTTCAGAAACCTCTAAGAACCAAACACCTCTTCATAAATCATGCCAAAACTCGCCTTTCAAATGAGATGCATATTGCTTTCATCTAACTACGTTTTTATTCATTAGGATTTGTTTAGTATGTAAACTGTGGATAGCTCAGGGTAAGCAGTGAAGATACAAGAATATATAAACCATGGTCTCTGCCCTCAAGGAACTTACAGTGTGTTGAGGAGATGCACCCACAGCAACTACTATATGGTGGGGTCAGTGCATGGATATGTACAAGACACAACAGATAGAGCGGGAAGGCATCTGAGTCCCTGACACTCTGTACAGGGCATTGCAGGTCCTCGCCCACCTGGAAAAGTCTACTTCCAGCAACATTTGTCTCTCTGAGAATCCATTATGATGTCTCACACCTCTAACCTTGACACAGGCTACTCTCTTTCAGTGGAATATCTACCTGGAAAATTCCTACTCATTGTCTAAGTCTTCCGCAGATCCCTCAAAGAGACTTAGGCACCTTCTCTTCTTAACTGTGACCTAACTGAAGGTGGAGGTTACATCTTTATCCTTTGGCCACCAGCATTTAACACACTGCCCAACACAAAATGGATATTTAGTAATGGCAATGCATAAACAAAGTTTTAATACATTCATCACGCAGCCAACACTGCCTGGTTTTTCAGTACAAGGAAAACCGGCTGATGTGATGAACGGTCTCCTGTTCCACAAGCCACACAGATCCATGACAGTAACGCTCTGACTACTACAGAACAATTTTTTAATATTATCCAAATTTTCTCTGCTTTTAACTACCACCCATTTTAGCCTGGCTTTCTGTTAGGAAAATGCAAATAAAGATATCCATATTCTCTTCAATATGGCAGCCATTCATATATATGAATATATCAGACTCATATAATATCAATATAAGATTCGCCTTTGTGATTTCCCAAACACACTCAGATAATCAAATCATCATTAACATACATTCTTTAGTGTCTGACATGTGTTAAGCAATCCGAGTGTCATAAATGTGGCCCTGATTCCTCCAATATCATCTCCACACATATCTCTTAAGTTCAGATTTGCTTCATCGTATTAATTTCAGTCCTGTGTTCTAGAAGTTCTAGATCATTTTAGATATTAATTTGCTGTTATTATTGTTATTGTTATTAATTTATTGAAAACATGTGCCAAGCATGATATTAGGTGTTGACACACTTCTTTTTCAATTCTCATATTGATCAGAATCACAAACAATCCTATCTCTACCTTATGGGTGATGGAACTGAACTCTTGAAACAGTAAGCCTCTGTTCAATGTTACTTCACTGTCAGGAGGTCAGAGACAAGTGGCAAGGTCTCTCCAATGCCAGAACTCTTTCTCCTTACTATATTATGCCATCTCTTTGTGTTAGTCTATGGTATTTGATTTTTGTTTTAGTTTGGTGTCCGTTTTTTTTTGTTTTGTTTTGTTTTTTTTTTTTTTTTTGATGGAGTCTCCCTCTGTTGCCAGGCTGGAGTGCAGTGGCGTGATAGCTCACCGTAACCTCCGCCTTCCAGGTTCAAGCGATTCTCCTGCCTCAGCCTCCCAAGTAGCTGGCACTACAGGCGCCTGCCACCACGCCTGGCTAATTTTTGTATTTTTAGTAGAGACAGGGTTTCACCATGTTGGCCAGGATGGTCTCAATCTCTTGACCTCATGATCCGCCCACCTCAGCCTCCCAAAGTGCTGGGATTACAGGCGTGAGCCACCACGCCTGGCTGGTGTCATTTTTATACCCGGGCATTCCCTCTTCCAGATAATCTTTCAAGTAATTAACAACAAATATTGAACAGAATAAAAGGCTTCTAGTCCTCACCAAAAACCTCCTTCTAGCTTATATGGAACAGTTAGCATGCTCAAGAGTCATTTTTATCCACCTGCTCATGAAACCAGTGTGTAAGACATGACCCTGCCCATATTTCACCTGCTTATATGCAATCACATCACAAGAGGTCGTGTTAAGTCCACTGCTAAAACTTCCTCATCCTGCAGATTTACCCATGGCGTGGCATAATAAGAAAAGGCAATGGGGTGTGTCTAACACAACCTGTTTATGGTAAACTTCTATTAACTTCTAGTAATCGGTGCCTTTTCTCCAAAATGCCCATGAATCAGTTCTGTAATGATCTGTTCCAAAATTTCAACAAAAACCGGTAGGAAACTTGTACTATTTCCTGGCTTCACTGTTTAGTCCTGTAATAAGATGCAAGTAATCCCCTTTATTAAAAGAGAAAATCGTGTGAACCTACCAAAATATTGGCTGTTTCCAGGGCTATTGAGAAACTCCCACACCTACACCCCCAGTTACATTTTAATGCTCAGTTTGACAGCAGAACCACCTGCCTCTTTGTTTCAAAAATGTGAAGTCACATCACTATTTTATGTACTGTTTCCTCTTCATTGCCTATATGTCACCTGGAGGAGTATTTGGCTAAATATTCCTAAACCCACAATTAAAGGTTAAAAATACCTTGAAATTGCAGGAACAAATGGTTTGCCTGTAAGTTATGTGGATCTCTGAAGCCCACTTATAGGAAACAAAGCTTTCTTGCCACAACCATATTAAATCCAGGAGGATGTAGGTGATGTCTGATTGTTCATCTTTGTACTCCCAGGGTCAAGAGCATAGCAAGGGCTCAAGAAGTATTTGTTATAGTGAGCAGGGAGAAGACAATAATGAGAATAAGTATACTTTTAACAGAGAGCTCAAAGTTTTAAAATCATAGTAAAACATGTATGACTGACATAAGAATGTTTCCAGAAAGCAGGTCTGGTCAATAGACTGTGGGAAGAGTTCCTGAAGATCCTAAAGTAGGAAGCTACACAGAGAGGAAAGGGAAGAGGAAAGTAAAGTGTTTGGGGGAGTTTCACTGGAAATGATTGAACAAGTCATGCTGTTGGAGAGAGAGGCCCAAGCTTCAAGTCCCCAGTATGCCACCATTAGCTGTTTCCTACTGGAAAACCCTGCATCTTAACAGAGTCCCATTTTCTAGTAGATTTGACAGAGACCAGAATTCAGATCTCACAGGAGTGCTGTGGGAATCAATTGAGGTAACAGATATGAAAGTATGTTACGAAATCAGTATCACCTACACCTAAGTCTGGGTTGGGGTCAGCTTGAGTAAAAGACCAAGGGATTACAAAGAGGTATCTAGGATGGATTAAGAAACTACTTCCTAACTGTGGGCTCTCAGGCTACCTGGAAAAGATTCTGACTCAAGAAAAATGTTGGCCTCCTCCAGGTTGAGAGACCACACTTACACAGCATTGGAGCAGCTTTTGTATGACAGAGCCATACAAATATGCATCCAGCTTCCAGCTCTCTAGTCAGCTGCAATTTAGCACATCCTACTCTGAATTTGTCACTTTTCTCAGACAACCATCTTCTCCTCCTAACATCCCTATTTATCATCGACAGGCAGTATCTCAAGCCACTTGGGCCTGAAATTTGTGTCCTCATTGTCAACCTTGAAGCATAGAGCTGTCATTCGAAGAAATCCTTCGACTACGCTCAGCCCAGACTTCCTCATCTGGAAAATGGAGATATTATCAGTGGCTCCTACTTTGTTTCAGTGTTTTGTGGGAATCATCTGATGGATGGAAAACCTTTTGGAAAATGTAAAATTCTATATAAAAAAAGATGATCCTGGCCGGGTGCGGTGGCTCAAGCCTGTAATCCCAACACTTTGGGAGGCCGAGACGGGCAAATCACGAAGTCAGGAGATCGAGATCATCCTGGCTAACCCGGTGAAACTCCGTCTCTACTAACATATACAAAAAAAACTAGCCGGGCGAGGTGGCGGCGGGCACCTGTAGTCCCAGCTACTCGGGAGGCTGAGGCAGGAGAATGGCAGGAACCCGGGAGGCGGAGCTTGCAGTGAGCTGAGATCCGGCCACTGCACTCCAGCCTGGGCGACAGAGCAAGACTCCGTCTCAAAAAAAAAAAAAAAAATAAATAAAAGATGATCCTAAAATTTGCAATATTATAGGATTAAACCAGAACAACAACCTTCATCTAGGCTATACATGAAAATCGAGTTTAAAAATCTCATATTTAGTAATAACCAAAAGATACTGGTTCAAAGAATCGTGACTATCACTTGTGTAATTTTTCTACTTGTTCTCTAGCTAAATACCTTAAATCTGTGGAGTTCTAATACTGAAAGAATTAAGAAAATCATTGCCACATTAAAGGTGAAAGTTTTTAAAAGTATATTAATGAGGTGGTGGGAAGTAGGCTGCTGACATTAAAGTAGGTTTGGAAGTGTTTGGTTTCTCTAATTAAATAGAGCTAATGAGTTTCTCCGCTGAGCCTGAGCGCTGGGCTAAACAGTCTCACAAGCCTCTGAGTTCTGTGATCTCAATAAGGGATGGCCAACTGGCAGCCGAAAATAATCTGCATCATGGGGTGATTCATCCTTCACACCTTTGGGTGAAACCTTCCTGTCAGAATGCAGGAGCAGGTTGCAAGCACCATGCAGGGTTGAGTTAGAGTCTCCGCGGTCTTCAGGAGCTGCTGTTCCCTCACTCATATCAAGAGACCATAGCACAATGTCACTACAACAAGAATCAGAGAATGGCAAAATGAAAGCTTCCACAGATCACAAATCAGAGCTGGGAACAAAGTGGCAAGGAGGGATAGAATTTAACTTAATCACCCATCATTGAAAATGGGGGCAGGAGGTAGGATCTAGAGATACAGAAGGCATTCCTCTGCCCTCTTCTTACGCACAAGCATGGGAGACAGGCTTTAAAAAAATAAAATGAAGATAATCTAGCATATCTTCAGTGCTTTTGTGGGGTCTGCAGGTATAATCAATCCCTTGATGTAGTTTTTAAAGCCATTTATGATCTGGCCCAGCTTTCCTCTCCATTTCTGCACATTCCCTGAACATCTCACCACCACCTCCCATCACCACAAAGATGGAAGGAGCTTCTGCCAGACCTGGATATGTCCTCTGTATGTGCTGCCCGTCCTGCCTGAAATGACTTGTCTTTCCTCTGCACATGCTAAGTCTTCCTTAGTGGGGCCACCTGTTCAGCAAAGTCATTCCTGACCACCTCCTTTCTGTCACCCTGTTTCCCCTAGTTCCTCAAACTCTTTAAACTTGGTCCCTCGGTCAGGTCTTTGCACAGGTGCTTCTCTCCATCTTTCTCATCCTGATTGCAATTTATCTCTCAGGTCTCCACTTAAATACCACTTGGAGGGGAAATCCTTGATATCCCATTGACTTCTCCAATCAGGGCCCCAACTAATTGTCCACTAGAATCCTGTTCTCTTCCTTCATTACACTCATTACACTTATCACAGCTCTTTAAAGTAATCAATCAATAAAAAATATAGTGTATGTACTTGATTTAAGACCACACACACAAATACTTGAGACTGTAACGTTGGTAAATTTCAAGGAGTGTGTTTTGCTCTTCATTGTAGATCCAGTAACACTGAATGCTCAATAAAATATTTGATGAACAAATTCTCTTCTCAAAGTGCTCAGAGCAGTCTTTAAATGTAGACTGCTTGTACAGTCTTTAAATGTAACACTTATTCCACAGTCATGTAATTATTTTCCTATCATGTTTATCCCTGTTCCTGGATTTTGAGCTACTCAAGATTAGGTGAGATGGCCCCACAACACGCTGCACTTGGCATATCTTAATTGGCTTAAAACTGCCTTCTAGCTTCCTGGTGGCAAGAGCAGCTTGTTAGAAACACGCCTGGTGCCTAACACTGTGTCTGGCACACAAATAGTTTTGAAACAAATGAATGAATGAATGAATGGCTAGAATGTCTTCCCCTCCACTTTCCCTTGACTTCCCAAAGTGCCCTTTAAATGTTGGAGGATATTGCATCCTATCTCTTTGGTGAGATACAGTGCACCTTGTGTGTGTGTTTCTTACTTAAAATACATTCAATAAAACCTACAGAACTTTAGATTTACAGAATAGATGTTTAAGGCGGGCGATTACTTCCTTGAAAAAAGGATTTTCTCCTGCAACATGATACAGAGACCTGTAGGCATGCAGCTCTTCCCTCCGTCGAATTTAAAGTATGGTTTGTTGAAAACTGCCATTTGTTAATTTTTCAAGGAGAGTCTATTTTATAAAGCTTGATGTACTTGTGTGCAAATAGGTCCACGTTTGAGCTGTGTTAAAGGAATCAGGCAAATCCTTACTCATCACCAGGTAGGACCAAGCTGGTGACACAGGAGCTGCAAACACGGTGCTTGGCCTGGGCTGCAGAAATCAAGATTGGCATGGACATACCCAGGCGAGTTAGAGAGGAGGGGCCTGCCTAGGAAGGGGATGCAAAACTGCGTAATCCAGAGGAGAAATGAAAGGTGCCAAATGAAACTGCAGAATACTTACAGAGTGCATGATTACCCTCTTGAAATACCTGAAGGACTGCCACCGAATTAGGCTTTTTCTATGTGTCCCAAAAGAAAGGCTCAAGGTGGAAAAAACCATTTAACTGAATTGTACGGAAAAGAATGGGCTGCCTTAGAAGAGGCTGACATTCTGGACATCAGCAAGGTGCAAGACAAGAGAAGGAGAATAATAGTGGTGATGTTGTGGGAGGCATTTAAGCATCAGATTTGGGAATAGGGATGGTGAGGAAGAGGTAATTAATACTAAGTCATAGCAATGATTTGTTGATGTAAGTGCTGTGTGGAGGCATTTAATCCCCTAAAATGCTGTAAGCTGTCAGGGTACCCTTCATCCACTCCATTTTACAGATGAAGTAACTGAGGCACACAAAGCTTCGAAATGTGCCCACAGTCACCAGGCTAGGGAGGGCTGGGGTCAGGATTCAAGCTTAAGTCCATCCACGTCAGAAGCCTATGCTTCTAGCCACAAAGACAACTTACGTCCCGTCCAACTCTAACTTTCTGGGCCTTAAATATTGAGATACCAAGAAAAAGCCTATACAGGAGTCTCAAGTGTATCTGGTGAAGCTGAGTCCTTCACCTTCGCCTTTCCTTTGTCCTCCTTCACCTTCGCCGCCTTTCCTTTGTCTTCCAGCGCAATCCCTGTGCTTACGACTACAGAGCATGAAGCCAGTTTTCAAGTTTACTGCGCGTCTCTGTGTGTGTGTGCAGAGATCTGACAGGGCTAGTTCATTTCAAGTAACCAAGTATGTCTTTGGACAGCTCTCGTCAAGATCCAATAGAAGAGCCAATTCCAAAAATATGTTCCTTTAGTGGTTTTTTAGGGTTCTCTGCTCTGCACGGATTGACAATGTGGTAACAAGAGACATTCTGGAGACTGGATTTAATGCAACCATATGCTAGACAGAATGAGAACCCATATTGCAGCAGACCAGCCGGTACATTTCCATGTTAACAGAAGCTTGATTGCAAATTACATTTAGTCTCAACAGCTCAGTTCACTGCACACAGATGCCACGGGGGACTGTAAAGTTAGCGAGATGTGGGGGAGTACGACTAACATTTTTTTTTTTTGGAAAAAAAAAAAAAATCCTTCAGCTGATAGAGTGCCAAGGAGCATCAGCGCTGATGCTGAAAAGAAAACGCTGCTATATTTGTTTTGCCAGAAAAGGAAAAATAATCATTGTCGCGAGTTGTTAGTCAAATTATGAATACGAGCTCGGCTGGTAATTGTCTGATAATACAAACAGTGATATTAGGGTTGTCAGATGCGGCACGCGCTGTTTGACAGCTAACATGTACGTGCTCTCTGGATGAGGAGCTGGTTCACTGATTCCAGAAGTCAGGCAAACAGAGGGCTGGCTGATAGAGGAGAGCTTCCCTAAGATCCTGGCCTCCAGTCCAGGGCTGGATCTGGGTCAGCTTGCCAAAGTGGGGTCAGTATCTCTGCTACACAGAGGACGGTTGGTGAAACTGTGGAAAGAACACAATGTGGGTTTCAGTGGCAGATGCAGCTCTTACTTACTGTGCAACCCTTGGCAACTTATTTAACATCTCTGAGCATACATTTTTCCACTTCTAAAACAGGGATAATTTTCAACCAGGTCCTCCTCCTTTGTGAGGATCAGCTGAGAACCTTGTGTGTGAGCATACAGTAAACCACATGGTGCTTTCTAAATGTTGGGGCTGTAAGTTGTCTACTTGGCTGGGTTTCTTTTGCTCCCATTTTAAGAGCTGAGCTAGAGTGATTTTTTGTCCATTTTCTCATGGCTGGAGCAGATTTTCTTCTGTCTGAGTACAAACACCTTTCAGATAGAATCATTCATCTTCTTTTCCTCAAGGAGTGTGGCCACAGGGTACCTCTCACCTAGAGCCCTCCCTGACCCCTTTATTACACGCTTGTCCCCTAGGGAAGCTAGAACACGTTCATCAGGTTCTATCCTGTATGCATAAAGCCCTCATGCTCTCCATCCTTCTGTTCTCCAGACACAATGCTGTGGTAGACACTGTTCTGCTTAACAATGTGTTCTCCCCTTAGCCTCTAACTCCCTGGACCCCTTGCAGTTGAGTGTGACTGGGTGGCTAAGTTCTAGCCAAAGGCATAAATATGGACAGGAGCGATGTACACAACTTCCAGACATCACCTTTAAACTTGCTATGCGTGCCTGATCCTCATTCTCTTTCCCCAACCTCCAGATGAGTGGCAAAGACTTGAGGAACTAAGGGGAGGACAGAAGCAGAAGATGGAAGGCACCTGGGTCTCCGAATGACTGCCTGGAGCCTAACTCCCCTGCCAACCTGTATTGTGCTGGGAAGTGAGTGAGAAATGAAAGTCTACTCTATTAATCCACTGGTATTTGTTGGTTGGTTGTTAATGTAGTTAGCCCTGCCATAAAACCCAAGCAATCATTGACTTTGTCTCATTACACAAAGTGTGTTGTTACCAGAAAAACCACCAGTATCTCCTCAAATACTCCCTGAATACACCATGTTCTTTCACACCTCCAAGCCTTTGCTTACATGATGTTTTTTTCCCTTTTCTCTTCTTCTCTCCTCAACTCCAATTACACTTTTGTATTGAGTAAACTCCTACTTTCAGGACCCAGCTCTAACACATCCACCAAGAAGGATTGTCACTTCCTTCCCTGGGCTTTCACAAAACTTGTACATGCCCATTATTATGTGATAATGGAACGATGGTTTACACATATGTGTCCCTCCTCTTGAGGCAGAGACTATGTCTTATTCAAGGCTTTAATGAAAGTCTAAGACAGTTCTCTTTTCCTTTCTGTTTTTGTCTACTATCTATGGAATTAGATACCCTAAGGCTACATCTTCCAGCTTTAAAATAGAGAGGCACAGAGACAAATGGAATTGTCCATTTGATTCACCTTTAGAAGATCTCATCATAGTGCAGGAAAAGGAAGATCACATTTGTCTTTCTACCCATCCAACAACCAAGGCCTATACTCGCTACATAGAGAGACATGAGAAGCGGGATAGGTGCTTACTTGAGAGAAGCAGGCATAAAGTCCTGTAGGCATAGGCGACTTTCCTATCAAAATAGGCCCCTGCCTCTCTCTCCCTGCTCACTGCATTCCCACTTGGCACCCGACTGGGACTCCCAAGAAAGATTATCCTTCTAATGGCCAGAGGCAAAGCTGTAGCCTGCTCACATTTGAGTCCAGCAAAGCCAGTCAATAAGGGCTGTGTGGAAGACAGGAATGTAGAGCTCTGTTCACAGCAGGGCCTGGATGCTCACATCAAACACTGCTCTGTACAACTTAAGAACACCCTGCTGCGTTCCAGATTTGAGGGGAAAAAAGTCTTTTTCTTGTTTTTGTTTTTTTGTTTTCAAGTGGCTATTGCTACTGTTACTTGTTTTGGTTTGAGAGCTCACTTCACCCAAATACACACACACATATTTTGGGGTTTTCAGAAGCTGTTTATATTTTGTTGCTTTCTTAATGTTGATACTTTGGGCTTTTTTATTTGCCACTTTGACATTTTCATTGACATTTTTTTTTTCAGTTAACTCCTGGAAGATACACAGGGATTTCCCAATGATTGCAAAGCAGACGGTGGCAAAATCACAGTCTTGGATCCAGAATGGGAAGCCCAGGTTTGGGTCCTAGCTCTACCACCTAACTGGGACAAATCATTCCACCTTAGTTTGTCTCTAAAGTAAGAGAAATATGAACTCTGTCTTTCCAGACTTTCAATTCCATAAGGACAGGGCTCATGTCCATTTTGTTTAAAATTGTCTCCATACACCTATCCTAGCACCTGGTATTTTGTAGCCCACAGAAAAGATCATGGAGTGACTGAATGATTATTGTGGAGACCAAATAAAGTAACAGACATTAAAATGCTCTATAAATCCTGTAGTGGTCTACACAGGGAAGTGTAATTATTGCCCAGACTGGGAATGTATGGATTTCCCCCAAACTAAGAGTTATTTAGCTATTTTAGGATAGTGGAAGATACTTTGGCAAATGTATTTCAAATGTGCATAATAACCTTGATGAGGCTCAGCACTATAACGCAAGTGAGAGGCAGGGCAGAGACCTAGCTGTTTTCCTGCCCTTGAATTCTGAAATTTCTGCATTCTTAAAGTAAACTTCTCTTTGTTGTCCAGTTAGCAGAGCTATTTTTTGTTAATAGAAACCAGGAGCCTTTAGCAAGTCTAACTATTAACTACAAGCTGCTTGAGGGTTCACATGTATTCACAGGTCCTAGCACAATACCCTGCAAAGAGAAAGTGCTCAGTAAATGTCAGACACTGATACTGAAGTTCAGGGATGTTCCTCTCCAGAAATGGCTCTCCTCCCTGAAAGTCCCCTTCCATAAGGATCTTGAATGACTTCTCCTCCCCCAGAAGTCCCCTTCCCTAAGGATCAGTAATTACTACTGATATACTTGTCCCATCTTCCCTTCTGAACCAATGTTCTCTTGCCCCAGCATACCCTCTACTGGGACACAGGGAGTCGTGGTGGAAGTGAAGAGGCTAAACACTGTACTAGAATTGTAAGTTCACTTATTGCATGAGGTTTATTTGGCATCAACTATAAGTTGGTGAATGTTCAAAGAAGTGAAAGAAGGCAGTCAAATTTCTAGACTTGGTGACAGGTGAGTAACATATAGAGCTTAGAACTGTTGGGAGACAGACACAAACACACACAGCTATAATATAATTTAAGTATTATAATACATTCAAGTACACAGCCCTCTGAGAGCTCAGAGGTTATGCCAATGTGCTGGGACTTGAGATCAAAGAAGGCTTCAGAGAGTAGGAGACATTTGTATTGGACTGTGAAATATGCGTAGGACTTCTCCAGATGGCAAGAGTCAGGAAGAAGAGCATTCTAAGCAGAGGAAATAACAAGTTCAGCCACAAAGAGGGGTGGTCAGATGTGACAATGACAGGGACTACATTGCACCTGGAAAGGCTAGACTAGCATTTTCCAGAAGATGCTCTGAGGAAAAAAAGATGTTCCATAGCCAATAAATTGGAGAAATGTATCCTGTATTCTCATTTAGAAATGTAAAATGCAGACTTGCTTATTAAAGACTCTGAGCAATCATTTGGGCAGCTACACAGATATTCCAGAGAAATATAGTAGGGGGACATGAAGGGGACAGTGAAAGTGAATGCAACAGAGGATAGATGTAGACAGATTTCAGAGGCAGCATAATTAGAAGTTGCTACATGTTGAAGAAGATTGGGTGTAAGAGGACTAGGTTTTAGCTTGTTGAACTAAATAGATAGCAACATCATCTGAGAAGAAAAGTATTTAGAAAAGGTAACACGGGTTTTGAAACTTGTCATGTTGAATGTGAGCTGACCATGAGACGAGCCTGTGAAGATGCTGAGACAATTGACAGTACATGTCCAGGATCCACAAGTGATATTGTAGCTCAAGGAGATGCTGGACAACCATTAGAACTGCAAGAGAAGAGATTAAGCCCCGGACAGGGCATTGGATTGGATATGGCCATTTTGGCCCAGGGACTCTACTATTTTTAGAGTCAGAGGGACCCACACTGAAGAGCATAGATGGTCAAGTCTCTGGCTACTGATTGCCTCCAAGTTCATAACCACCTGCAGCTGATCATAGAAGTACTGACCACAAAGAAGAGCTCAACATCTGCACACATTCCACTGAAAGGAAGTAGATTAAAAGATAAGCATTTAACCAGTAAAACTTTTCAGGAGCCCCATAAAACCACTATTTTTCTGTTGGGCTATCCTAACTCAGAAGAAACAATAAAAACACAGCATATTCAAGCACAATCATAGGAAACTGCCCACATTCCTTGTCATGTACTTTACTGATCAGTACAGCCTGGTAGAGTGGAGAGAGCACTGGGCTAGAAGTCAGGTGGTCAAGGTTCTAGTCATGACTAGATCAGCAAATCATTGTAAGTCCTAGTGAAAATTATCTACTTTCTATGTGACTCTATTAACATATGAGTAAAATGTATTTAAAATAATTATACCATCCAGGTACAGTGGCTCATGCCTGTAATTCTAGTGCTTTGGGAGGCTGAGGAAAGATGATTGCTTGAGGCCAGAAGTTTGAGACCAGCCTATACCACAATGGGAGACCTCAACTCTACAAAAATATTTAAAAATTAGTCAGGTATAGTGGCATGCCCCTATATACAATCCCACCTACTTGAGGAGGCTGAGGTGGGAGGATCACTTGAGCCAGGGAAGTCAAGGCTGCAGTGAGCTATGATCATGCCATTGTGTTCCATCCTGGATAACAAAGAGAGGCTCTATCTCAAAAAAAAAAAAAAAAAGAAAGAAAGAAAACACACACACCCACCCACATTGCTTATTCCTAGGGCTGTCAGGAGGGTTCAATGAGATTGGTTCATTTTGTGAAAGACAACGTTAGTAATGGATACTACTTGTACTGAATATACAACCTAAACTGTTGAAACTTTGAAGAGCCCTGAATACTAAGGAACATAACATGTTCATTTTGCAGATGAGCAAACTAGGCCCCAGAGATGGCAGGTGATTTACCGAAGGCCAGACACGCAGCAGGGACAGAGCCACCAGATAAGGTGGAAGCTCTTCCTTCCTGGTGTCACTGCTTTCTAAAGACCAAGGACTGGAACCTTGTTTGAAAACAAATCATACACTGGAAAGAAATTATGGGTTGAATAGCTAACGTGTGTATTCAAAATTCCAAGCAGCAAATAAAGCCTGTAGTATGAGTAGTCCAGGTAACACTATTTGCCTCCATACTTCTAGGAAGTGAGTAACTTTCCTTTGTTGTGTCAACTTGAGTTGGCCACAGTCTTCAGAGTCTCACACACCTCCACTCAACGACTTTAACATACACTAATCCATTCTGTGATGGTGAATACTTTCATTTATATTGATATCCTCATAGACTAGGTTAGAAATTCAGATGCATTAACACAGCCCTCTCCTGTAGATCTTCTCCTCTCTAACTCTAGATGGAATGCTCTAGGTGAGGAGCCATTTATTAGTTTGTTCTCACACTGCTATAACAATACTGTCGGAGACTGGGTAATCTATAAAGGAAAAAGGCTTAATTGACTCACAGTTCCAAAGGGCTGAAGAGGCCTCAGGAAACTTACAAACATGGCAGAGGGGAAAGCAACGACCTTCTGCACATGGCGGCAGGAGACAGAAGTGCAAGCAGGGCTTATAAAACCATCAGATCTAGTGAGGACTGTCACAAGAAGAGCAAAGGGGAAACCACCCTCATAATCCAATCACTTCCCTCCCTCAACATGAGGGGATTACAATTCAAGATGACATTTGAGTAGGGGCACAGAGCCAACCATATCAGGCCAAAATTAATTTCTTTCCTGAACTGTGGCAAGAGTCTTCTAACTGATCTTGATCTTGCTCCTTTGCCTTTTCCTTTCTGGAGTTGGCATTATTATCTTCCCATAAGGTTACTACTTCTTCCTCCCTGTCTCCACAGCACACAGCATAAGACCTCAAATCTTCATCCTGGCATTCAGACTCTTTCCAGATCTGATCCCAGTCTCTCCAGTTTTATTTCTTCTACTTCCTTATTTGTATGTTACATTTCAACCTAAATTAGACTCATTGCTAAATCCTGAATACACATAGGCCTTTCTTTACACTAGTCTCTCATCTGGTAGACCATTCATCAAGACCCACCTCTGTTTTCCTTGCACCATCACAGTATCATGTTTTTCCTGTTTTCAGTACATATTTCTTTTCATAGTGTCATGATATGTGTACTGGTCCCACTTCCTCATTAAATGGTCCTCATGTTGATTTTATCTCCATCCCCCATAGAACTTAGCTCAGTGCCTGGAAACGAGTCTCTTCCAGAAAAAGCTGACTTACATTATTTGAGGAAAAATAGACATACTACACTAGAACTGAAGACCATCATACTAAAACTTTTTAAAATAAACAGCTTCTGCTAAAGATGAAAGTATTTCCATGCAGCTTCAAATCAGATTTGAGTAGCTGATTCTCCAGACAAACTCTAGGAAAATTGTTTTACCTGTTTTCCCACCTGACAGTTCAGTTGCCTAAGTTGCTTTGAAGTCTATAAAATGGCCAGTATCTCCAATCTGAGCAACGTTTCCTTTCCAGACAGGAAGACTGCTGCTAAGTACAGAAGCCACGCTTGTTTTTGCGGTCAGGCTGCAATGGTGACTCATCCAGTAAAGCCAGAGACTGTCTGTTTTGATGTTTCACTGTTCAGAGACTCTTTACAGTTGTAATTTGCTTTCTTTCTCTCTCTCCCTCATCACCTCTGGTGACTTATCGGAAGGGTCACACACATTTAACAAACGGAACGTGTATAAGGAGAGAGATAGAGCACGCGATTAAACACGCTTTCAGCTAACGCCCAGAAATAGATGCTTGTGTTTACAACTCTGATGATAGGGTTCCAGTAATGACTTGGCCTTTTTCTCCTTGATTGAATATTCCCTTGGGCCTGCCAGTCCAGGCTCCTGTTATTTAATGAGGACATTGGAGCACAACATCAAGATGTCTGCAAAAATGACCTTTCTTTTGGGCTCACTCCAAATGCAAAGAAAAGAAGAGCCCAAGTTAGACAGGGTGGTTCTGGAATACAGCTTTGGAATGTGTCCTTTTCCCAGAAGCTCAGAATCATGGAGTCATGCACTATCAGAGCCGGAAAGAACCATGGAGATGATCTAGTTAAAAGTTTCATTTTTCACATGGAGAAACTAAGGACTAGAGAAGAAAAGCAAGTTGCCATAAAATACAGAGCACAGTCACAACAAATCTTAGTATTCCTTTTAATAGCTTGAGACAGAAATTAACCATGGGCTAAATGTTGGCTTTAAATAAAAGAGAAGCTTTCCTTAGTTTCTCCTGTGTTAGTTATATTGTGGCACTATTATGCTCTCCTTTTCCTGCTCAAGGAGATGAGAGACAAGCAGCACCAGCATAATAATATGCCTCTGGCTATAAGTTCAATGTCTCACTGTTAGCTTTGAAAGCCAATATAGGACAAGGATAAAGGTCAGTGCCGAAGGGTCTTAACGAAGACAATCTCAGAGATCCCAGATCTGCCTTATTTACTGGGTATTTGCATTTTGGCTTCACCTGCAAAATGGGGGATTAGTTTACCAACTGAGCATTCTTAGGAAGTTGAAATGAGAAAATATGATCAGAAAATGCTCGGTAATATAAAGTTCTACTGTATTTGTTAGAAGAATTATTATTATGTTATTGACTCCTATATATATGGTCTTGTTTCCTTCAAGACAGAGATTTTACATTCTCAAATTACTATAATTTTGCCTTTTTGTGAGCTTTTTTTCTAGTCAACTATATATATATACACACACATAAACACATATACATATAGATACACCTATATACACATATACATATACACACAAGAATATTTATAATTCCAACATTAGAATGTATCATAACATATTTACATAATAATATCTTAAACGATATTACTTTTTTGTAATATATAGAAGTAATTCATTAGGGATTTCTTTAGCACCAATTTAAACACTGAAGCCCAAGTTGGAGTCTCCCTGAGTCCTCCCATCAATGAAATTACTACATAATCTGTGCTCCAATTTAAAATATTTTTGAGAGTAAAAGGTAAGATTATTACTAATTATGCTGCCATAAAAGATAAATCTGAACTGTTCTGGGTAAAGGGCAACATACGATCACGTTACTTAGACTTGTGCAGAATTTTAGGTATTTTACCCGCCAGAGGTAACATGGCCTGGGGTAAAAAGCACATATCTCATAATCAGAAGTTTTGGATCCAAGCTCAAGATCCTCCATTGTTAGCAAAACTCACAGATGGCCCTGAACCTCACTTTCCTCTTCTCTAAAATGCAGGTCATTCCTTACATCTCAAACTCAGGTTATCACCTGCATTTGAGGAAGAATATAAATGAAAGCCTGTTATAGCTGGAATATATACCTCTACTGTCGGATTTTTAAAATAGTACTTTCAAATGGATTTTTAAAAATGCACATTGGTACTCTTCATATCATATCATGGGTGTGTCCTAAGCAGTTCACATTCTACCAGAATATAAAAAGGATTGCTTGATAGTAGACCCCTCACACGCAGAGAGGAGAATCTACATTTGCCTCTAGTTTCATCCCATTACACTCCATGTCAAGGGACTATTGGCATTCACTTTCAAGCTGCTGTTCAGTTTTATTAACTACTAGTTAAAATAATCTGCTACATTTTGACCATGCCAGGCCATTTTCCTCTGATAATATTTGAGTTACTGAGATTATACCTGTAAGGTCCCTTTTAGGCCAGTTAAGAAAGCACCAAGAATAGAAGTTTAATTTTTTCAGGTACTACATGTAAGTTAATTTACCATTTCCTTAATGAGGAGCAATATTTGAATTCTCTGAAGCCTCATAATCTCTCCCAGGCAGAAAGGAATCATGGATCTTAAAGACAGTCAAAATGGTTATCTTCTGGTTGAGTTCTTCTTCCTATAAATTATGAGAAAGATCTCATGGTGCTTATAACCCCACACACTTGGTACTATGCATGTGCCTAGAAACCATGGCACATGATGTATGTGCCAAGACCTGTACATACAACATGATCCTCTGGTTGAGGATATTCTGTATTACTCAGAGCTGAGCTTGCCATGAGTGCTTGATAACTGCATTACAATTCACTTATCATTGCCATAGTCATCAACATAATCATTTATCAGTTCAACATTCAGCTGAGAAGTTCTATTATCCCTCTTATGAAGAATGCCTTAAGTATTATCTTTGATTTATCAGCCTCCACGAGATTTTTTTGTGCATTTCTCTTTCCTTCACAATGCTTAACACAAGGCCCTGTATAGAAGTAAATGTTTGATCAATGTTAGCAAAATAAGTAAAATTATTTTCATGCTCCTTCCACGGTGCACGTGAAACAACCATACCTTTACCATAGCTCAAAATCCTATGCTTTTTTCTTCATCTGTGCATTAGTGAAAAAAGCAATAGACTTGGACTTAAAATAACTGAGCTTAAATAAGGAGTGAAGCGACAACGCTTTCCAACAGACTAGTTTCAGTTAATAAATGTAGAGAAAATGAGGAATATAGAAAATGACCATTACAACATCATAATAACAATGGCAACAAGCAAGATCCACCACAAGAGGCTAAAATTAGTTAATGAGGGAAAGTTTAAGTATAAACAGCATATTTTTATAGTCTCAAGTGTCACTTCTCAAAATATTTAGTAATAACAAAGGGGGAAACAGCAAATTTCTGGTGGAAAATTCAGTAGATGCCATCTTAACCAAGTGATCAGGGTTAATGTCACCAATAATATGTATCAACATAATATACCATGGCCTGAGAAGAATGTATCCCTGCTGTGGCATCTTTCCCAATACCTTCAGTATAGTCCTGAGAAAAAATCAGAAAAACCAAAATTGAAGGACATTCTACAAAATAACTCATCAGTACTCTTCAAAAGCATCACAATCATGAAAGAAAAGGAAAAACTGTGAGAAATTGTCACAGATGGCAGGAGACCTGACAACTAAAAGCAACGTGGAACTCTGAATTGGATCCTGGGAATAAGAAAGGACATTTGTGAAAAAATTGATGAAATATGTATAAAGTCTATACTTTAGTGAATAGCACTAAAGTTAATTTCTTAGTTTTTGTCATTGTTCCATGGGTAGATAAGATGTTAATATTAGGAGAAGTTGTTGCTGTTGTTGTTGTTTTCCCAAGTCTAAAATTATCTCAGAATAAGAAGTTTAAAAGATAACTGAGTTGGGCCAGGTGCGGTGGCTCACGCCTGTAATCTCAGCACTTTGGGAGGCTGAGGTAGGCAGATTACCTGAGGTCAGGAGTTTGAGACCAGCCTGACCAACATGATGAAACCCTGTCTCTACTAAAAATACAAAAAATGAGCCGGGCATGGTGGCAGGCACCTGTAATCCCAGCTAATCAGGAGGCTGAGGCGGGAGAATCGCTTGAACCCAGGAAGTGGAGGTTGCAGTAAGCCAAGATCGCCCCACTGCACTCCAGCCTGGGCAACAAGAGCGAAACTCTGCCTCAAAAATAATACTAATAATAAAATAACTGAGTTGAAGTGCCAACACTGCCACCTACCAGTGGCATGTCCTTAGGAAATTCACCTAAGCTCTCTCAGCCTAATCTTTCATTATCACTAAAATTAGAGAAATAGTCCCAACCTTTCGTTGATATGAGGTCAAAATGAGATAAGGAACATGAGGGCACTTTGAAAACTATAAACTCTTACAAAAATATCATTATTACTTCTTAACTCTTTGACCTTTGTGTCTCATTCAACTACAGTTGCCAGATAAAATACAAGACTCCAGTTAAATTTGAATTTCAGATAAACAACTTTTTTAGTATAAATATGTTCCGTGTTATGGTTGAGACATACTTAAAACAATTTTTTTCTTTAGATGTCCTATATTTTTATTTCCTAAGTCTAATAAACCTACTTCGACCTGACTTCCAATACTCTGTCCCTTTCTTTAAGATGTCATTTTCCCCTCCTCCAGGCCATCTTTGCACAATACTGCAGCTCTGGTACAATGATTCCATGCAAATGCCATGGTGGCCCATGCTCTAGGAGAGAGCTGCACAAAGGTTCATCTATCACAAGAGTCTAGCAAAATGAATTAAGAGTACATGACAAATAGGAATTTTCCCTTTCTGACTCATCTTGCAATTGTGTAAAATTTGTCTTAAAAATTTTAAGTTATTTTTACTTCTTACTCCCCACAAAAGCCCAATGATAAAAATACTGTGAAGATTTTTTTTTAATTATGAGGAAAGATCAAAATCAGCAACAACCTATAAGGTGGTCCTGGTAGACCACAGTATGAGCCCACCTCTTGGAACCTGTAGTGAGGTTTTGGGAAAAGAAGTAAAGAGAAGAAGAGGAAGGATTTGAGCACAACATTTTTACATATACCAGCTAGACATATAGGGAATTATGCTTAACTTCACTTTCCTGGTGAGAAACTGAGTCTGAGGGAAGACAACTTAGACTCTACCTCATGAAGGCCATTGATTTCGTACTTCTTTCTCTTCCATAACATCTGGACCTACAGGTTCCACCCACAGGACACCTCTTTTGTGAGTTTTCCTCCTTTATTCTCCAAATCAAGTATGGTTTATTTTTCTCTGAATCTTCACATTGCTTTAAAAAGACCTAAGACCTTTACCTGGGAGTACAGCCACATGTATTCACATTGTATTAATATCTCTTATTTTGGCCTTAAGGACAAAGATCGTGTCATGTTCATGTCAAGATAACCTACAGTATGTCCAAAGCAAAGGTGACTTTCAAAATCGAACGGTGAGAGGCCCAAGTACTGGTTCAGGTTGACCACTAACTTGGCACATTGGTTACAATATACATTGTGGCAGGTGCAATTTTAACTTGTGTCAATAGTTTCCATTTGTTAACATATGCCAGCACTTATATGATCTCTAAAATCCTTCCAGTTCTGACATCCTGCCTCTTAGGATCCCAGTTTTTGAAGGAGCAGACACCTAAGTAATGATTTTATGGTCCCAATGCTATTCTGGCTACTGAAATCAAATTCCTATGGGTATCATAATTTTCCTTTTTGGTTGCCACTCCCATAATTCCTTCTACTCACCTTGAAGGTACATCAGAAATATTATCAAGGATCTTCTGTAAGGGATGATCCAGACTCTGAGGCCTGACTCAATGGAGTGAATAGTAGTAACAGGCTTTCTGTGAATCAACAGCATGAAATCTCTGGGTGTTTTTACCCAGGTCATCTTCATAAACCATCCTGTCTCAAAGGAAAGATGCAGATTTGTAATTACTGACAGCTTAGAGGTCAGAAGCTCTAAGATTATATGTTGTTTTACATGATATTCCTGCTGGATTTAAGTCTAGAAACTGGATTCAAACCCTAGATCATCAACACACTCAGCTTTCTGCATTTCTGGTTAGCAATTATTTCATAATGAAATCATGTGAATAAGAGCTGTCTTTCCTTCCCTACAGGGTTTGATAGGAATCAAAGAAGATACAGCTAGCAATAATTTATAGAATGCATAGCGAACACCAGGTACCAAGGTAAACACTTCACTTGTATCATTTAATCCTTCTGATGTCCCCATAAATTTGGAGGTCCAATTTTCATTTGAATGATGAGTAGATCTAAGCTCAGCAAGCTTAAGCGAATTATACAAGGTCATAGAGGTAGGAAATAATGGAAATGGAATTCAGACACATTTTGCTGCCCCAAAAAAACCATACTCTTAATCACATGCACCCATTTCCCATATAAAAATGCTTTAAAATCAGAAAGCATCATACACATGAAGGAATTCTCATTTAACCCTCACAACATACCAGGGGATAATAAGGCAGGTATTTTTTCCCAATTTATAAATAACCAGTGGCCAGTCTTATGACATTGAGCTAATAAGTGGCAAAACTAGGAGTTAAGCCTATTTATTATCTTTTTCTCTGACCAGATTCTTCAACTAAGGAAAGAAGAATAACCTTCAAGTTCTGTCTGAAAGCAGAGTGGTTTTTTTTTTTTTTCAATACTAGAAGAAGGTCATGCCACCTTATGAGAATATAACTCTACCCTCCATGTATCTTCTGAGCCAAATTGACTTATTTTATGTGGAACAAAGAGTTTTCCTGGTGTCAGCACCTGATTGCCCCAAATGGACTTTTCTCTGTCTCATGCATCATCCCCCAAACCAAAATTGTCAGTGAAGCCCTGCTTCCAGAATTTTTATTATCTATAATGATGCTGTGAACTCAGGAAAAGAGCTCAGCTCTCTTCCAGGCATCGGCAGTGCTTATAGTGCTGGCAGGGAGAAATCCACTTTGTACTTTGTCAGGAAAGTTAATCTGATATGAGACAATAAAGATGGAGTGCCATCAGGGTGATGTTTTTACGGAAGCGTTTTTTCCTGATCACTAAAGACATTTAAAAAATAAAACAAAATATACCAAAAACAAACAAACAAAACCCTGCAGTTCCGTTTTCTGAATAGGCAATGGAATCTCTCAATGAGAAAAATAAGTCTGATGTAAAAAATTCTGCAAAGGAGGAGGATGGTCTTTTCTGAGATCTGGGGCCCCTGAGCTGGCAGAATCCTAACATGGGGCTTGAAGATGATGCTTCATTTGTGCCTTATGATTAAGAAGACATATGAATAGAGAGACCAAAGAAGGATTAATTGGGGGAGGAGTCATTTACATGAAAGCTGTGGCTTTTTATTTCTTTGCCAATCTCCTATCTTTTTGGACCTCAAAAGGGGTGGGGTGGAGAGAGAGAGGAATGAATCAACTATAAACAAACAACCCTGGAAGAAGATCATACGGTCTGACAGGCCCAGGGCTCAGTGAATAATAAGCACCTTCATTTATGTAGCACTTTATAGTTCACCATATAATTTCTAGTATATCATTTCTTTTGATCCTCAAAAACAATAAGGGAGGTTAGCTGGGATTAGTATCCCCATTTTACACCTGAGAATACTGAAGCCAAGAGAAGAAAAGAAACTTGCCCAAGGTTATAGATCTTGTTTGTAGAACAAGGATTTGACTTGCTCTGACTCTATAATACAGGGTTTCCTTTCAATGCTACATTATTATCTTAAAGTTAACACTAAAAACAATAAGAAAACTTTTTGTCTGAGTATAAGCAGACTTTTTTTATGTAGTTGCCTAGAAATTAATTAAATAAATCATCCAATATTGGAAAACAAGAAGTAAAAGCAAACATTCAGAGTGGACAGAGACCTACAAGATTACCCACTGAATGGAAGGTAGAAGAGATTCAAGTAAATCACTTAGGATCTCATTGCAAGATATAATATTACTTTGGTCAAAAGTTGATTTAACTTTCAAGCTAATAAATTAAAAGTTAGGATTTATTTAACATGGGTTACTGTATACAAAGATAGGTCTAGACTCTGCCATCACTTACCCATTGAACAATGTCTTATCTTGCTCCATGCCAGTAGCAGACCTTCCCAAATTGAATGTGAAAATATGTGTGTTTATATATATATATATACACACACACACACATGCTTTGTTCTCAAAAAAATGTCATATGTACACGTGAAACAAAAGAGAAAGCCCCTCTCCTGAGAGGATCTGGCAGAAGAATCATCTAAACTCTCTTGTTAATCTGTGTCTTTCACCTTCCCCATCTCCCAGGGTTGTCACAGTGCAGTTTGAAAGCCATTGGTTTAAATCATCATACAGGAGGGAGCTTTTGTCACCCTTTCTGAGCTCCCCTTGCACTTTACATATGTTTCTTTTCTAAGCCACTGTTTTATTGTCACAAGGAATTTCTCTATTTCTCTGCCTGCTTCCTCCACTAGACTGAGGCCCCTCAAAGACAAGCACCATGTCTTATTCTGTGTACCGACTCCAGAGCCTTCCCAAAGCCATCTCTGGCACACTGGAGCTCCTTAATTAATGTGCTCTGAATAAACATGTGAATTAGTGAGTCAATGAATAATAAGTAACTTTAAGAAGGTAATATTCTTAATATATTACCTGAAAAAGCTGAATAATCAGAACAAATACAATGAAGTAAAGACAATACTCTGTTGCATTACTCTAATGCATTTCAAATCCTACACAATCATAGAGCAGTACCATCTCTAATTGGCAAATAGGTGAGATGCCAGCCTTGATGGGCCCGCCACGGCTGGCTGGCCAGGGTCTGAGCAAGAGAGACTCAAGAGCACATTTCCCGGGCACATTTCCAGTCCCAGGGAGAACCGTTCCTGTCAAGTTTATCAGCCAAATCCTCCTGATTACCAGAGGTCAAGAGCACAGGCAGCAAAGCATTTCTCTACTCGCTTAGTCCAAGGAGAAACTTGATAGAGTGCCAGCAAGAACAATGAATGTTTTACCTTATAAATGCTGAGGAGACAACATGTTCCTTTTAGCATTAATTGCTTCATTCAGAAGAAGCCATTTAAAATCCGAGTCTGGTCTTTTTCCTTGATGAGCAATTTCAGGCTGCCTACCAAAGCTTTTGTTTGTTGGGAGGAGAGAGGAAGGGAAAGCATTTTGTTAAGGCATTTTAATTTTCATATTTAATGAAACAGATTGGGTAGCAGGTTCCTTTGATTTTATTTTTCTGTTCCCTGAATACCTTCTTGTATATTACATATTCTGCCGGAGCTTCCTGCAAGAACTTTTCTACATTTCACAAGTTAAGGCTGTCAAATGTTACCCACTGAATCAAATATATTTCTTGAGCCAATATTCAGTTATTATTATTGTAACAGACCAATCATAAATCTCAAAGCTGGAGAGAAAGGGAACATGTACTGATGTTTCTCCATATTCTCTTGAGCACATAAAATTATATAACTCTCTAAAGCCCTCTTTTTATTGCTGCATCTAAAATGCTTTGCATTCTTTACAGGATAAATTCTTTAAAGGGGCTATTTCTCTTCAGTAAAGAAGAATTAATCAATCCACCAGAAATGTTATTTTTTTTAAATTAATTAGCAGAGATGTAGAGAAAAACACCACCGAACTGAAGTCAGAAGGCAAGCTCACTCATTTCAGCTATTATTTATTAGAGCGTTTTCTCTCTCATTCTCCCTGATACAAGGAGTACAAAGCATTTGCCTGCTTTTAGGACAAAACTAGAATAGCGCCTGGCACATAAGAGCTCAATCAATATTTGTGTACAAATGAGTTAGACAATCTAACTATTTGACTTAGTTCCTCTGGGCCTCAATCTTTTCATTTGTTAAGAAACCAAAAGGATTGATAATCCTGTAATTCTTATCTCACATAGTTACGGTAGGAACAAATGAGATAAATGACGGCTTTGTGAAACTGACAACTTTTGCACATAAATAAGGGAGCAGCATCATTGGTAATAGCAGCAGGTCTAAGCCTAACCTTGTGAACTTGGCCAAGACATTTCAATTCTCTAGGCTTTTGTTTCACAACGATAAAAGGACAGGGTTGGACTAGATGATCTGTACGTTTCCTTCTAGTTCAAATTAACTAAGATCTTTAAACCAGTCAACAAAGACTCCTTTAATACCCATGCTCTGCAAAACACTCTTCTAGGAAAAAAATGCCGAGGAACAATCCAAGAGATTTCAAAGATAAATTAAAACCAATAACTTTTCGAAAATACTTGTCCTGGTTATATTTTGAAATTGAAAAGCAGGCCATTGGGGAAAAGCATAGGGAGATGTGAAAACCAGATTTCACAAGAAAAGTCATTTGGGAAAATCAAAAATTGAGTTAGCTTCTGGTATGCATCTTGTGGAGATCATTCTGACCTTCCAAACTGCTTGTGTAACAAACTTGGATTTAACATTGGTGTTGGCTTTTACAATCTACCTAATGAGAAATATCTTTTAAAAGAGTAAGAACATGCTGACTAAAAACATTCAGAAAAGATGTCGGAGAGAAAGTGAGGGAAAGAAGGAATATAAATATACTATTGTGATTTAAGCAAGCAACTTGTACTTCATGTGAGTGTATAGACAACTCAAAGCAATTCTAGGCATGTGTGCATACACACACACACACACACACACACACACACACAAACACACACACAGCTATGGGAACCAACCCATCAACAAATATAAATTGTATATAAATATTAGATACTAAAGAAAATTAGACATATAAAAACACTGCTTTCTCTCAAAGGCATTTATAAGATCCTGCATGATATAAGCCCAAATATCTTTTCAACATAACATGTCCAATTTAAAATCATACCTTTACTCCTTGAATCTGCTCTTCTTCATTGGACCTATCTTGAAAAATGTTATCTCAATCCATCATACTTTCTACACAAACCAAAAAACACAAAAACTGTTCTTGACTCCTGCTCTCTCACTTCCTAAGTCCAAGGACTTATCAGGCCTTATTGTCCCAAATGATCCCCATCAAGTCCAAAAGAGGGCATGGGAAGACCTCTAGAAGGAAGAGTGCATTTGTCAGGACAGATCAGGCTCTGCTTCAAGAACAAGTAATTCCAGAAATACCAGTAGCTTAGCACAACAAGCATTTACTTCTTGTTCAATTACAGTCTGATATAGATTGGTTCTACTCAGTGGTTCTTCTAGGCTATGAGTCAAAGATTCAAGTTGCTTCTGCTTTTTAGCTACATAATAGACAATCTTGTCTTCCAAATTCAACATAAAAAGAGAAGGAGGGGTACAGAATATGTGAGAAGTTTTTTAGAGCTCAAGCTTAGAAGTAGTTTACACACGTCTTTTTACTCACATTCCATTGGCCAAAATTCCATCACATAAAACTCAGTCCTAACCTAACCTCAAGGAGGCTGAGAAATCTTGTCTTTTGGAGTATCCAGGAAGAGGAAATGATGTGGTAAAACAGGGCCTTCTCTCTGCCACAAGGACTGTTACCTAAATTAGATTATTTACCCTACTAAAAGAGATTTTTCAGGCTCTAAAATCGACAAACTCTCAGATTTATCTACCTAATTGACAAAATCCTTTCATAATTAAACTCTTTCTATAATTGTTTTGGTTTTATCCTCTAAGAAAATAAAAATTTATAGATCTGTATCTTTATTGTCACCTACCACATTCTGAGACAAAAGATTTTTCTTTAATGTAGTTCTATGTCATCTAATAATTTACCTTTAGCTTTCCCACACATGTCCTTAATTTTAATTGAACAAAATGCTTTATTATTTATCTAAATTTTCCCACTTCCTGCACATTCCTCTGAAACTGCAGAGATACTAACAAGACCAGGTCTCAGATGGGGTGTGTGACCATGAGGAGAATTTAGAAGATTTTCAAAACACCAAACTTACTGACCCATATCGAGGTTTACCAGGTTTGCCTTTCAGCTATAATTTAGACGAAATTTCCTGAGCCCTCTTAATAGTTTGGCTGTTCAGCCTTATTTAGTCAACTAACCCTCATTCATCTTTTAGGATTAATCCTAGACATTACTTTTCTTTGGACAACTTTCCTGGCCTTCAAAGTCTGGTTGGATGTTCCTTTTATGTGAATTCAAAATACACTGTATCACATACCTTTCTCATAGCACTTAACACACAGTATAAGCATTTTTTTAATGTCAGTATTCTTCAATGAACTACTGACCCAAAGATTCACATCTTTTGTACTTTCCAGTATGCTAGCCTCTTTGTCCAGAATCTACATCTTGGAACTCAGTGAGAATGAAATATATTATCATTAGATTAATTGAAACAAAGACATTTGCCATAATTGCAGGTGGGGAGGATTCACTTGGGCATATTCTCAACTTCTCTTCTTCTAAAAGCAATTTTCTTGCCTTTTCTTAAAGTTTAGAAAACTCAGTGGTGGCAGTTCCAGTCATCATGTCACTTGTTTTCTTTCATCCAGCATATTACAGCTCTAAAAATTCCCAACTCTATTCTGATCCAGTTGAGCACTGGATTGCAAACAACACAGCCTCCCCACCCTAATTTTAAAATGCATTCCTAGCATAGTGGTCATTGCCACTGCCTCTGACAGATATTGATATTTGGAGTTTGTTTGTTTAGTATGTTTTAGTTTGGGGCACAGTTAATAACGCCCTCCTCAGGTCTAATAGGTTACCACCTGTCTCCAAACACTTGACAACTTGCTCATGGAGCGCTGTAGATGCCACTGCCATCCCCAAAACCTCCTTACCTGTTAGCATGGCCTCCAATGTGTCTGCCGTGGCTGGAGCCAGAGGCACTCCAGTGGACAGACTCCATTGTCAGAACCTGCGTGTATTAGTCTGTTCTCACACTGCTATTAAAGACATAACCAAGACTGGGTTATTTATAAAGGAAAGAGGTTTAATTGACTCATAGCTCAGCATGGCTGGGGAAGCCTCAGGAAACTTCCAATCATGGCAGAAGGGGAAGCAAAACATGTCCTTCTTTACATGGCAGCAGGAGAGAGAAGTGCTGAGCAAAGGGGGAAACTCTCCTTATAAACCATCAGATCTCATGAGAACTCATTTACTATCACAAGAACAGCATAGGGGTAACTGCTCTGTGATTTAATTACCTCCCATTGAGTACCTCCCATGACATGTGGAGATTATTACAATCCAAGGTGAGATTTGGGGGGGGGGACACAGAGCCAAACCATATCAATTTGCCCCTGACCCCTGCCAAATCTCATGTCCTCACATTTCAGAACACAATCATGCCCCTCCAACAGTCCCCCAAAGTCTTAGGTCATTCCAGCATTAATCCAAAAGTCCAAGTCCAAAGTCTCTTCTGAGACAAGGTAAATCCCTTCTACCTATGAGCCTGTAAAATCAAAAGTAGGTTAGTTACTTCCTAGATACAATGGGGGTACAGGCATTGGGTAAATACACCCATTCTACATGGGAGAAATTGACCAAAACAAGGGGGCTAGAGGCTCCACGCAAGTCTGAAATCCCACAGGGCAATCATTAAACCTTAAAGTTCCCAAATGATCTCTTTTGACTTCATGACTCACATCCAGGTCACACTGATGCAAAAGGCGATCTCCCACAACGTGGCCTTGGGCAGCTCTGCCCTGTGGCTTTGCAAAGTACAACCCCTTTAACAGCTGCTTTCATGGGCTGCCATTGAGTGCCTGTGGCTTTTCCAGGCACACAGTGCAAGCTGTATATGGACCTCCCATTCTGGGGTCTGCGGGATGGTGGCCCTCTTCTCACAGCTCCACTCGGCAGTGCCCCAGTGAGAACTCTGTGGTGGGGCTCTGACCCCACATTTTCCTTCCACACTGCTGTAGCAGAAGTTCTCCATGAGGACCTTGCCTCTGTGCAGACTTCTGACTGGACATCCAGGCATTTCCATACATCCTCTGAAATCTAGACAGAGGTTTCCAAACCTCAGTTCTTGACTTCTGTGTACCCAAAGGACCAACACCACATGGAAGCTGCCAAGGCTTGGGGCTTGGGGCTTG
The DNA here is from genome assembly GCF_002776525.5 of Piliocolobus tephrosceles. Taxonomy (NCBI): domain Eukaryota; kingdom Metazoa; phylum Chordata; class Mammalia; order Primates; family Cercopithecidae; genus Piliocolobus; species Piliocolobus tephrosceles. The sequence goes on along the minus strand of NC_045435.1, from coordinate 184,928,175 downwards.
CACTCTCTGAAGCAATGTCCTGAGCTGTATGTTGGCCCCTTTTAGCCACAGTTGGAGCTGAAGCAGCTGGGATGCAGAGCACTGTGTTTCAAGGCTGCAGGGGGACCCTGGGCCCAGGCTAAACAACCGTTTTTCCTTCTTAGGCCTCCAGGACTGTGATGGGTGGGGCTGCTGTGAAGATCTCTGACAAGCCCTAAAGACATTTTCCCCCATTGTCTTAGTGATGGACATTTGACTCCTTGATACTTATACCACTTTCTGCAGGTGGCTTGAAATTCTCCCCAGAAAATGGGGTTTTCTTTTCCATCACATTGTCAGGCTACAAAATTTCCAAACTTTTATGCTCTTCTTTCTATTGAATGCTCTGGTGCTTAGAAATTTCTTCTGCCAGATTCCCTAAATCATCTCTCTCAAGTTCAAAGTTCCAAAGATCCCTAGGACAGGGGCAGAATGCGGCCAGTCTCTTGGCATAGCAAAAGTGACCTGTAATCCAGTTCCCAACAAGGTCCTCATCTCCATCTGAGGTCACCTCAGCCTAGACTTCATTGTCCACATCACTATCAGCATGTTGGTCTAAACCATTCAACAAGTCTCTAGGAAGTTCCAAACTTTCCCACATCTCCCTGTCTTCTTCTGAGCCCTCCAAAGTGTTCCAATCTCTGCCTGTTACCCAGTTCCAAAGTCACTTCCACATTTTTGGGTATCTTTACAGCAGCACCCCACTAGCCAGTACCAATTTACTGTAATAGTCTGTTCTCACACTGCTATGAAGAAATACCTGAGACTGGGTAATTTATAAAAAGGTTTAATTGACTCACAGTTTGCATGGCTGGGGAGGCCTCAGGAAACCTACAAACATGGCAGAAGGCAAAGGAGAAGCAAGCACTTTCTTGGCATGGTGGCAGGATGGAGTGAGTACAAGCAGGGTAAACGCCAGATGCTTAAAAAATCATCAGATCTTGTGAGACTCACTCATTATCACAAGAACAGCACTCCCATGATCCAATTACCTCCCATGGGGTCCCTCCCATGACACAGGATTGTGATGATTACAACTCAAGATGAGATTTGGTGAGGACACAGCCAAACCATGTCACTGCTTGAATCCACAAAAGTGCTGGTTTCCTCTATCACTTTTATATTCGGTTAAAGTGCTAAACCACAGGGCATGGAGTCCAGCTTCCCCAGGGACTGTCTCTTTTGAGGGACTAGGTGATATAAACTGGAAGTGTGAGGGAATAAACTCCCTACAATAAGAATTTTAACTACTGAGTAACAGGTGGTGGAAAGGTGCTGGCAAAGAAATCTGTCTTCCCACATCCTTCCAATTATGTCCCACATGGTTGAGCAACCACTCATGATATGTTATGAACACATGGCCAACTCAGTAACGTGCCACCTTATATACGCTTACCTTCTTTTCCTCTTCACCCTCTTTTCCTCATTGCTCTCTGTTTCCTCACTCTGCCTGCCCTGAGATTATATGTCCCAATAAAGTATTTGCCTGACAGTTTGCCTCAGGTAAAAGAAATAAGACTGCTTAAACTGGAGAAAGAGTCTTCCTTAAAGCAAAGATTTTGGAGGACAGGCAAACTGGTATGAAAAGTAGAGGGGATATAGCCAAGTCTAACTTCTCTTTGAGAAAGATTTTTTTTGGTATTTTTTATTATTTGTATTTTAGTTGTGGTAACATATACGTAACATAAAATGTACCATCTTTACCACTTTTAGTGTAGACTTCAGTACTGTTAAGTACATTCACATTGTTCTATAACCAGTCTCCAAAACTCTTCTTATCTTGAAAACTAAAACTCTACACCCATTAAACAACTCCTCATTCATCCCTTTCCTGAGGCCCTGTCCACCACCATTCTACTTTCTACCTCTATGAATATGACTACCTCATGTACCTCATGTAAGTAGAATCATATAGTATTTGTCTTTTTGTGACTGGCTTATTTCACTTAGCATGTCACCAGTGTTCATGCAAGTCATAGCAAATGCCAGACTTTCTTTCTTTTTTAAGGCTGAATACTATTCTGTTGTACATGCATACTACATATTGTTTATCTGTCAGTGAACACTAGATTGCTTCTACCTTTTCGCTATTGTGAATAACACTGCTATGAACATGGGTATAAAAATATCTCCTCGAGATGGGCATGGTGGCTCACGTCTGTAATTCCAGCACTTTGGGAGGCCGAGGCAGGTGGATCACGACATCAGGAGTTCAATACCAACCTGGCCAAGATGGTGAAACCCAGTCTCTACTAAAAATACAAAAAAATTAGTCGGGCATGGTGGTGGGCACCTGCAATCCCAGCTATTCAGGGGGCTGAGGCAGAGAATTGCTTGAACCCAAGAGGCAGAGGTTGCAGTGAACCAAGATCATGCCACTGCACTTGAGCCTGGGCGACAGAGGGAGACTCCATCTAAAAAAACCAATATATATATATATCTTCGAGACCTTGCTTTCAATACTTTGGAGCATATATCCAGAAGTAGAATTGCTGGATCATATGGTAATACTATTTTGAATTTTTTGAGAAACCGCCATACTGTTGCCCATACTGGCTATACCATTTTACATTTCCACCAACAGGTGCAACAGTTCCAGTTTCCCCACATCCTTGCCAACAGTGGTTATGTTCTGTTTTTTTTTCATAGTAGCCATTCTATTGGGTGTGGTGTGGTATCTCATTGTGGTTTTGATTTGCATTTCCCTAACAAACATTTGTAAAAGGAATTTTTTTTAATTATTAGTAGATTAAAAGACGTAACCCACCCAAGAAGTCTCACAGAGAAAAAGAGAGATGGTAAAGTTTAGACCTTCGTATTTCTCTCCTTGACCTCCTCCACACTGAATGCAATTCCAAACAAGATAAAGAGTAACAGAATTTTGGCAGGTGGACCTTATGCTAACTGCTAATACCTAATACAATTTAGAGACCATGTCTCATTCACTGCAATGTGGAACACAGTCTTAGTTTTTGTAGTTTAAAGCCCAGGCCTATCATCCTGGCAGGAGACATTGTGTAAGAGAGCCATTAGACAACCACTAATACTTTAAAAGTCTGCATAATAAAGCACAACTCTACAAGACAAATCTATGCCTTCTTTGGACCAGTGAAAATCCAGTTACAAAAGCAAAACGTAAACCCTTCCCAATCACTAAGGTCAAATATCCAAGAGAGCTTGGCCTACAAAATTATCAAAGCTTATACCTGTTGCCCTAGCTACTGTGGAAGGCTCAACTTCTCCTAGATTTCAGCCTGCAAAAATCAGCACTTGGGACTATTTCTTAAGGTTCCCAGTCCATGCGCCAATATGTTTACAGTGGAAGGCAATAAATAACACTCCTCTCTTCTCTCAAATTCTGATCCATTTGAGAAATAATTCCAGAAGCGACAAAAATTTAAAAAGCTGTTTTACTACATAGAAAATGCCTTCTTCTTCCTTCTCAGTTTTTGTGCTCCACTCCCTGAATTGAACACATACACTCTGCCTTAAGCAAAGCCGCACAATACAACCACAAGCAGCTACCTGTCAGAGTACTTGTGTGTCCTGTGATCAAGTCTCCTCAACAGGGGGTGAAATAAAACAAGGATAAGTGCCCTCTTCCCTTTACTTCTGTAAAAACAGAAATTCCTACTTTATATTCTAAAATAGATACAGTAGGAGTAGAGTTCTTTTTGTCTTCTTACAGCCACAGCTATAGCTTACAGTCCTGTTGTAGTTGAGATTTTCTGAGTCTTGCCATCCCTCAGGGCTATAACTGACTAAGCCAGTTTTACCAATCTATTTAACCCTTAAATACCACTACTTTATATAGCATTTCTATTACCCATGTTTCTGGACCAAGTGACAGGAATCAAATATTAGGCAATGTAGAATGGGATACTAGGCTCCATGTCAATGACACAGGCCAAGCCTGCATCTAGCATTAGCATCGCTAGTCCTCTTCTTCCCTGTGGCTGGGCAAATTCTTATTTGGGAGGAATTTGGGGGCATGGGGGGTGGACTCTCACCCTATATGTCATTCATGAAATAAAACCAATAATACCCTATAATCCCAGCACTTTGGGAGACCGAGGAGGGCAGATAACCTGAGGTCAGGAATTCGAGACCAGCCTGGGCAACATGGTGAAACCCTGTCTCTACTAAACATACAAAAATTAGCCAGGCATAGTGGCGTGTGCCTGTTAATCCCAGCTACTTGGGAGGCTGGGGCAGGAGAATGGGTTGAACCCAGGAGCAGAGGTTGCAGTGAGCTGAGATCGCATCACTGCACTCCAGCTTGGGTGACAAAAGGGAGACTCCATCTCAAAACAAACACACAAACAACATCTAGGTGCCTGGCGCAACATCTGTGCCCAACATGTTGGTTTCCTTCCATCTAACATCAACAGAGATTGCTCCAGAGCTGGAGACACTGGAGCTGCATTCACTAGTTATCCTCAAAACACCCTGCAGTAAAATCATCTTCACAGAAGCTCCCTCATGTATTAAGGGGTTCTGGTATTTCAGCTGACTGAATAGTAAAGTAAAAATTTTAATATAATTAAATATTTGGCTTTTCTTTTCATCAAAAAACAATTCTTGACCAAGAAATAATACCAATTCTACACAAATTCTCCAATAATATAGACGGGAACACTTTTCAATGAATTTTATGAAGCTAGCATTACCTCCATGCCAAAACCATGCCAAGAAAGAGAGAAAATTATAGACGAATATCTCTCAGAAACATAGACACAAACATTTTTACAAAGTAATAGCAAATAAAATCCAATAGCATATAAAAAGCATAGCACATCATGACCAGGCAGAGTTGGTCCCAAAAATGCTAAGCAGGTTCAATATTCAAATATCAGTGTAATTCATCAGATCAACAGAATACCAAGGAAAAGAACAAATTTTAATCATCTCAATAGACACAGAGAAAGCCTTTGATACAATCTGACATTCATTTATGATCAAAAACCCCCAGAAAACTAGGAATAAAAGAACATTTCCACAACCATATAAAGGGCGCCATCAGAAGAGTTATGATAATATCAAATGATGAAAAACTGAATGCTTTTTGCCAAGACCAGAATCAAGGCAAAGATGTTCACACTATTTCTATTCAACAATATACTGAAAGTTCAAGCCAATGCAAGAAGGCAAGCAAAAAAAAAAGAATACAGATGGGAAAAGGAGAAATAAAATAGTCTTGATTCATAGGTAACATGATTGCCAAAAGAGAAAATCTCAAAAACATACTTTAGAAAGCTACTAGGACTAATAAGTGATTCTAGCAAAGGTAGAGGATACATGGGCAATCATATTACTGTATACAAATGTTTCTCAACTTATGATGAAGTTACATTCTGAAATGTCTATTTTAAGTAAAAAAAAAAACAAAACATAAGTTGAAAATTCATTTAATGCTGGCAACATAGCAGATGGTCCCTGGCTAACAATTATTAGACAAGATTTTTTTACATTATGATGGTGTGAAAGCAATGCGCATTCAGTGGAAATTATAACCTTATCATAAATAAGAAGCTCCTCAATTTATGATGAGGCTAAATCTTGATAAACCCATCATAAAGTTGAAAAATTGTAAGTTGGACCATTATAAGTAGGGGACCACCTATACTAGCAATGAACACTTGAAAATTAAAATTTTAAAAGCATTACTTACAATAGCAATAAAAAGCCTGAAATAGTTATGTACAAATCTTACAAAATATCTCTAAGACCCTTATACTAAGAACTACAAAATACTGATAAAAGAAATCAAAGAACTGGATTAAGAAAATGTGGCACATATACACCATGGAATATTATGCAGCCATAAAAAAGGATGAGTTTGCGTCCTTTGTAGGGACATTGATGCAGCTGGAAACCATCATTCTTAGCAAACTATCACAAGAACAGAAAACCAAACACTGCATGTTCTCACTCATAGGTGGGAACTGAACAATGACATCACTTGGACTCGGGAAGGGGAACATTACACACTGGGGCCTATCATGGTGGGGGAGGGGGGAGGGATTGCATTGGGAGTTATACCTGATAAATATGACGAATTGATGGGTGCTGACGAGTTGATGGGTGCAGCACACCAACATGGCACAAGTATACATATGTAACAAACCTGCACGTTATGCACATGTACCCTAGAACTTAAAGTATAATTAAAAAAAAAAAAAAAAGAAATCAAAGAAGACCTAAATAAAAGGAGATATATACTACATTCATGGATCAGATGACTCAACATTATTAATATGTTAATTTCCCCCAAATTAACCTACAGGTTCAATGCGATTCCAGTAGGATTTTTTTTTTTTTTTTTTAGAAATTGCCAAGCTGATTCTAAAATTTCCAAGGAAAGGCAAAGAAAAAAGAATAGTTGAATATTTTTGAAAGCAAAAACAAAGTTGGAAGACTCACACTACTTAATTTCCAGGCTTACTTAAAGATACAATAGTCAAATCAGTTGGTATTAGAGAAAGGTTTTATAAATCTATTATATAACATTATATAATATATATAAACACAGTGGAGACTCCAAAAGCAGATCCACACATGGGAAACCAAGTTTCAATAAAGGTACAAAAGCAATTCAATAAAGAATGGATAGTCTTTTCAACAAATATTTCTGTAACAATGAATGCCCATTTGAACAAAGCAAAACAAAATACCTTACAAAAACTTAACTGAAATGGATCACAAACCTAGAATTATCCAACTTCTGTGTAAAAACTAGAAAACTTTCAGAAGAAAAAGCAGAATAAAAAAATTACCAAAAAACTTTGTAACTGTGGAATAAGCAAAGAGTTCTTAGATAGGACATCAAAAGTCTAAGCCAAATTTTTTTTTACATATTTTACCTAAGCAAATATAAAAACTTTTGCTCTTCAAAAGATACCGGTAAGAAGATAATACAAAGCACACTGGGAGAAAGTTTTCCCAAATGATATGTCTGATATGGACTTGTAACCAGAATAGAAAAAGAAGTCTAAAAACCCAATATTTACAAAGCAATTTAAACAGATAACATATCATAAATATAAAAATGGCAAATAAGCCATGAAAATTAAAGCCACAATGAGATACTGTTATACACTTAACATAACAAATGTATTTAAACTGGCAATACAAAGTGGAATAACTAGAACTCTTCATACATTGTTGATGAGAATGCAAACTTATAGCCCCGTTGGAAATCTATCTGGCAGAATCTTATCGAGTTAAACATATACTACACAATGCAACAATCCCACTTGTAGTTTCTACCCAAGTGAAATGAAAACTTGTATTCACACAAAATCCTGTATGCTAATATTTATAGCAGCTTTATTTGCAACCACCAAAAGCTGGAAACAACTGTGGTACATACATACAGTTAAATACTACTCAGGAACGAAAAGGAGCAAACTGCTGATACATGCAACATGAATGAATTACAAATGCATTATTCAAAGAAAAATAAGATTCAAAGGGCTTAATAGTTTATGATTCAATTTCTGACATTCTTGCAAAAAGGGCGAAAACAAATCAATTTTTGCCAGGAGAAGGGGGGTTAACTACCAAGGAGCACTGGAGAATTTAGGGGACAGAAATGTTCTACATGTTGATTGTGGTGGTTGTTACAAGACTGGATGTTTGCAGAAACTCATAGAATTGTGTACTGAAAGGGAATGTATGTAAATTTTATCTTAATTTTTTTAAGTGGGGAAAGAAAGAAAACTAGTTCTTGATTGTAAGCAAATGTGCCTCTCAGTAAACACACTGAAATGTATTATACATTCATTTTCTAAAATTCATTGTAATATCTTTTCCTGCGTTTCTACTCTGCTGGACTGGTGGATGAACTTATCTTCAGTTCTTCCTGAGAATTATCTTTTATCTCTGCTTCTCCAAACTTTATACCATTAACTATGCAGTAGCAAGGAAGGAGCAGAGGTTGCCAGGAGTCAGTACTCAGGTTCACACACGTTGCCGCATCCATTGTCCCAGGACATATGAGCCATCACATCTGGTAACTCCAGGTGACTCCCATTGTTTCCATGTCACTCTTACAAGGCTACTGTTTATCAATTAACACTGCACTACATGCACTAGACAGTCATTTCCTCTTTAGTATCTTGCTGATGTTCCATCAGCACTGCTGTAAAGCAGAGGCAGAATCCTTCCTCTGGACCACAGAAATCTTTCATTGATCCGTTTCATTCATCCCTTCCACCTCTTCTCCTTCCCTGTCTCTCTGTTCTGTCTCCCACACAGCCCAGAGGAATACTCTGCTCTCTCCTCTGCTTGTTTCTGACCAAAATACTTTGACTATACCCTCAAATACCAACTTTTACCTTCTCTGCAAAACTCTCTAAGTTCCCCTAAGGGCTTAGGCTTCTTCGTGACAAATGTCAGAAAGACAAGCAGGCTATTTCTGAGTTCAGCCATTTTCCTGCCTCCCCTCAGGCAATCAAGCACAGAGTTAACTACAGGGGTGCAGGGAGAGCAAAGCAAGATGGAAACACTGCTGGGGAAAACAGATTGGTGTCTTCAAATGCAGCTCCACCTCACCTGATTAAAAGTTTTTAAAGGCGCTATCTTTACTGCACTCTCTTTTACAGGAAGATAGAAATACTTGAGCAAACTATCCTATTTCATAAGGTACTATAAATGTTGGTTATTGAGTTGATACTGTTGAAATTATTGTATGTTATAAAATTATGCTATTCTTCAGAAAGCAGAAACAGAAAGAATTTTTAGTATATGGAATAATGTGTGAACTAAGTGAAAAAGAATGCACATAAAAATCTTACTAAGAAAAGTTGTGGGTCTATCAGCATTCTGTACAGTTGTTCTGATGCGAAAAAAAAACACACCACATTCTAAAAAATAAAATTTATGGAAACCGTGCTGCCAAATGTTAAGTAAAAAATAATCAGGGAAAAAGAGTAATTAATTCACATACTACACATTTTCCTTTTTTCATCCTCCATCATGGCAATTATGTACTTTTTAGTGGGACATCTGGAAACCTAAGTTCACTTAAAAGATTTTCTTTCTAGCAAGCAGCTAGCCAGGAATCTCCATGTTCTATAAGTTGCTGTCAGCTTGCCCCTGCTTCCAGCTCCAAATGAAGCCAGCCTGCCTTGCTTCCAGACAGTCTAAACAATCGCAGATTGGCTCCAATTGCAGGGCACACTCTCCAGATGTCCAGGATTCAAGGAAGCTTGGGCATACTGTTCAGATATAAATAAAGCCCCATATTTGTTGGTGGGCTGAAGGAACCATACATAATTGGACAGGCAAGCAACCTGGTTTATCCCTGATGGCAAATAGTTCAAGTGAAGTGGTAACCTCCCCATTATACAAAGTATCCAAGTAGCAAATAGATGACCTTGGATGGCATATGCACAGGGAATTCAAAGAGAGTTGGCTTAAATGGCCTATAAAATCTCTTGTTACCATGCGACCTGATGATTCTATGCAACTTTTTTTTCTCAAGGAAGTGAGAAAAAAATACTACACCATAAGAAATTTCTCTTCCATAATGAATCAAAGCTTGGATGATTCCATAGAGAGATAAAAATAAATGATACTATATTTAAGAATTCTATACCCTGAGAGACAAATCAGAGAGATAGGCTACAAGGTAAATCATGCTTTTAAAATTATGTATCAATGTAGTAAAAAACTTACAGGGATATACACATTTTTTTTTTCATTCAAAGCAGGCTTGTGCTAATGTGACTGTAACAGCATCTTATGATTTTCTGAATGCAGGTGAATGAACAACAGACACAATTTGAAATAATATAAAAAGATTGATATGATTCAATAGGAAAACAAAAAGGATAAGGGCTGAAATTTCCGTAAGGGAATAATGCTGCATTGCTTTTTTGTCCATATGTTATTGTAAAGGTTTGATAACTAGTAAAATGAGGTAAATAAACAGGAAAAAAGACAATTTGTGTGAGACATCTATGAAGCAAAAGGTATTTTAGAAAGAATTTTTACTTCAATAAATGACGAGTTGATGGGTGCTGACGAGTTGATGGGTGCAGCACACCAACATGGCACAACTATACATATGTAACAAACCTGCACATTATGCACATGTACCCTAGAACTTAAGGTATAATAATAAAAAAAAGAAAGAAAGAATTTTTACTTTAAGCCACTCTTTTGACAAAAACTAATATTTTAATTTTGATTCTTTTCTCTCACAAGAAAATATATGAATGTGTTCAGATGCAAAACAAATTGTTTTCTGCCTTTAAGCAAGATATGTATCCACAGAGGCTGCCTGAGGTCCTAAAGGCACCCCCAAAAATGGGATTAAATGAGATCTCCCCTTCACATTCCCCTATATAATAGTTCACCTAAAGAAAACAAGTCATAAAAGTCAGGGGATTGTAGGAGGTAAATGGGAAATCTCTGTACCTTCAGCTCAATTTTGCTGTGAACCTAAAACAGCTCTAAAAAGTAAAATTTCGTTTAAAAAGTCAGGGTATTGTATTTTAACCAGAACCTTTCAAAAAAAATGCTATTTTTTCCAAGATTAAAAAGAAATCACATTATGTGCACTTAAATTATCTTTTAAGAAACTCTAATTTTATTTTTTAAATTACTAATGGAAAGAGCACTAGTCTAAGACTAAACATGTAGTCTCAGCTCTGACTGCAGCTTCACACATCACTAGGTATGTGAATTTGTGTTAGTCTTTTCATTTCTCTGGGCCTGAGTACGTCAGATGGAAATTGGGACAATAATAATTAGTCTTATCTACCTAAAACTACAGAAACATGAAAATTCTTTGAAAAACACACGGTCATATACAAATGTAAGCAAAGAAGAAGAAAAACAGAATGTGATAATCATTTATTACATTTATGACAAATGTAATAGCCGTTTATTCATTCATCCAATCATCCAGAAAACATTATGTGAACAACCAACACAAACCAGCCTCTCTGCCAGGCACTAGGGATTCCAGTGAACAAAGCAGACAGAATTGCTTCCCGAAATTAATAGTCTAATGGAAAAGACAGGCACTAAATAACCATATCACTAAATACACCATTGAAATACTGTATTTGCCATGAGAAAAATTTAAGGGTGGGTTACAAAATTATGATGGGCGACCCAATTTAGATTAGGGCCGGGTTTGGGGGCAGCAAGAAAACTAAGAAAAAGCTTTTCAGAGATTTGAAGTATGAAAAGTTGGCAGACAAAAATTTGGAGGGATGGGGTTGCAGACAGTACTCCCAGGGTGGGGGAAGGGGGAAAGCACATTCAAAGGCCTTGAAGTGAAAAAATTTGACATCTTCAAGGTACTAGAAGGCCAGGATGACTGTTGCTGTTTTTCATTCGTGTAATCTTCGTGATGATCTCATACTGCTTTCAAGAATAGACCAAAACAATTGTGAATATTGACACACTAGTTTTTTGTCTTGTTTTGTTTTGTTTCTGGTAGCACGGTATCTTTGTTTTTCAGTGTTTTTGTTGTTGTTGTTGTTGTTGTTCGATTTTCGGTTCCTGGGTACATGTGTAGGATGTGCAGGTTTGTTACACAGGTAAACATGTGCTGTGGTGGTTTGCTGCACCTATCAACCCATCGCCTAGGTATTAACCCCAGCATGCATTAGCTACTTTTCCTGATTCTTTCCCTCCCCAACTCCAACATGCCCCAGTGGACACACTAGGTTTTACTTAGGCTAAATATCCTGTCTCCAAAAAATGTTTCCAATTTAGAAAGTCTCTATATCCAAAGTAAGCTTCTAATCTCTATGTACTTAGTAATTATTATGTCAGAAGGACATTTTTGACATCCTCTATTCCATAGGCTTCAAAGAGAAAATCAGCTTGCTAAATTTAAGAATTTAAAAGTAAAACTGGTAGACCAAAATATGTCCTGAGAAAAAGCAAAGTAGACTCAAAATCAGCAGTTGAAGTTCCTAAGGTTGTTGGGGATAGAAAAGGGAAGATGAGGGAGATGCTCTCTTGACTCCACATACCCACCACATACCTACTCAAACTCATATGTAGAAAAGGAACTTAGACTCTTTCTAGCAGATATCAGAGAGGCTCATGGTGGCAAGTTAGCAGGGGGGCAAAATGTGCCTCAATGCATGAAAAAGAACTAATAGTGGGAGATGTCTAATACGGCAGGGTGAAGAAATGGATATTCCTCTGGAAGTTAATAAGAAGTCATAAATTTCAGTACAGATTACATTCCGTCTGAGGGCCATATAGAGAAGACTCAGGTGCTTTTCAGGACCAACATAACGAGTAAGCTTTAAAGTTTCTTCTAGCACTGAGACATACCATTGAAAAAAGCCTCCTTAACAGAAAGATTTAGGACACTATTCTCAGTAAAAGTCAAGTTTCATCTCCCTAAATTATTGATCAATTAGAAATTCTGATCAGGAGTGGGATGTCCTTAATAACACCAACATCCGGAGAGTTGTAAAGAGCTTTGTAAACTGTAAATGGTTTCTACAAACCACTGAGTCATGAGGAGAAATTTTATTGGAAATCCTTAGCATTTCTCAGTGTGAATTTAGAAGAAAGAGTTTGGTTAGGGAATTAGGGTAGAAGTACCCAGGTACCTGGCTTGTGCCAAAGTGTTCTGTATCAGGTCTTGGAAAAACTTGAATTATGATTTTTCCAAGTGATGTGGATAGGTCAGTAAAGTTATAGAGCCAGAGTAGACACTGAAGGTTGAGGAGTTATGTAGGTGAAGGCAACAAGGCAGAGGAAGGCATTTTAAATATGGGACAAAGAGCAAGAGTGTCCAAAGGAAGGAGGCACATCCAAGAAAATGCACAGATTAATAGTTCAGGTGGGTCTATGTTGTGTGAGCTAGTCTGGTTAACAGAGAAGCTAGAGCTTAACTCATGAAACAGCAGATATTAATCTAGTAGGCCAGGGGTTCTTAATCTCCAGTTTCTGTTCATCTTCTGAATAAATAAATATAGTCTCTTATAGGTGCAAACTGGGGCTTTGTTCTGATGCCCTACAGTTTCCCTTAGGGAATGTACCAACTCAGACTGAGCCAAGTGAGAATCCTGGGCTAATATTTATGTTGACTTAAGTATGATTTGAAGACAAGATGACATCGAGTTTGATTAAAATGTTATTGGATAATCATGCTGATCAAATTTTAAAAGATAATCTGCTATAATAAATTCTCCCTTAATTTCCCTTTGCAATTCCAACCCAGATGAGTGCTAGGATATTTAGATGGCATTTACTGAATATCTACTACCTGTCAAGCACTGTAGTTAGTGCATTATTTTCAGGACAAGCCTGTGAGGTAGGTGCTATTCTCATTTCACAGAAAGACAGGCTCAAAGAGGTTAATTTCTTCATTCATTTATTGAGTCAACATGTATCAGTTATGTATCAGTTAAGCACCTCCTAAGTGCTACTGTGGGGGGCATCTACCAGGAGCTACCATGGGGGCACCTACTGCCTTGTCTATGTAGCTCTCCCTTATTCTGGGAACAGTACTTCTTTCCTTCTTGGCTCGTCCTCTATCTTTAGTCTATCCATAAGTATCACTAACATTTCTATTTTCTCACCCAACCCCTCTTCCTTGACCACATCAATGGTAAACTGACGTAGTATTTTAGAATATGGGACTAACAGAAAGTCAGGAGAAAGGCTCATCAATGACTAAAAACTATAAAATGAAAAACTCAGGAACTGTGATGGGCCATGATTTTTGCCAGCTAGAGGAAGTCCATGGTGAAAGGGAAGAATGAAGCTGACATGATGAGAAACAGCAGAAAAACAAAACAGAGTCTGGATCCTGATAACAACCATTACTCCACATCACTGCTGTGTCTTTTCAAGAACTGGGTGTTCACCTCTTTCTTAGATCCCCTGATTATATCCCAGTATCCTTCAAAAAATTATTCCTGTGTGAGCTTGGCTTTTGGGGGTTGCTTTTTGGCTTGTTTTTACTTCTAATAGCCTGTCACCATGTTAGGCACATAAGCCAAAAGATTACAAAACACACAGTCTCTGTCTCATGATATGTAAGAAATGCTTCATAAGGACACATGGAATGATTGTCAGTGGTGCAGGGAAGGAACATGATCCCCTAGCGTATGTATCTGAATCATCCAACTCTCCTTTTCACTTGACACTCCTCCTCTGCAAGATCTTGATCCACTGTCTCCCTCAGGGCCTGGCATCTCTGGCTAAGAATTTTGTAATAGTGATGCACAGTAATAGGTGAAAGGGGACTGCAAACATTTTCTGCAAAAGGTCAAATAGTAAATATTTTAGCTTTGGGTAAAATATTTTTTTACCCAAATAAATATTTGGTGCCCTCGACTCTGTCACAACAGTGACTCTGTCGACAACAGTTAAACTTTGCTCTTTTTATTCAAAATCAGCCACAGAGACCACTGAATGGACATGCTTGTGTTCCAATAAAACTTTATTTACAAAAACAAGTGGCAGGATGACTTTGGTCACTGGGCTGCTGTTTGCCACCCTGACTTTAGGTATTTGGAGGCAACGTAAAGTTGAGAACCATGATGTGGAGTGTTAACTGATTGGCAGAAATGTGTACCAGGTGCTCTGGAATTACAGACGAAGCATCAAAACAAACCACAGGCATCAGAAAAAATATATTTCTACAAAAGATGACACCTGAACTGAGACAAGTTTAAGAGGAAGTTAGCCAGAGCAAGGAGAGATGAACAGAAAAATCAGCATTTACAAGTGCATTGAACTTTGGTGGACCCCGGCGTTTGAGGATCTACCAGAAGCTCCCCATGATTGGGCAAAATAAGTGTTAGGAAAAATGGCAAGAAATATTAATACAATGAAGCACAAAAGCAAGATAAAGTTTTTTAAAAATTAATAAAGAAATTTGAACTTTATCCTAAAAGTTTTGGGGAGCCATGGAAGAATTTAAAGCAAACAGAATGAACATCGTCTGATTCCTTTTAAAAAATAATAATAATAATTATCTCTCAAAGCTATCGAAAGTAGGAGCAGGGATTCCAGGTAAGAAATCATGGCAGGTATTCAGATGTGAAGGGATGAGGGCCTGAATTTAGGCAATAGAGTCAATTTACATACTAGAACTGACAGAACACAACTTAGAGACAGGTAACATGTAGGGCTAAGAAAGAAGAAAAAAACTATTCATAGGGAAAGTGGATGGATAAGAGGGAAAAGCCACCAATATTGGAACATGTGAGGCATGGTGAATGCAGCTTGGTACCTGTTGTGCGTGAGACGCCCGTGGGCCATTCGAGTGGAAATGTAGATAGTGAATAAGAAGCTGGCTCTGGAGGTAGATAACAAATCAGCTTTTTATATACATGTGCTTACTACGTACAGCCCTAGGAGGTAGGTGCTATCATCACTCTCATTTCACAGATGAGGAAACTGAGGCCAAAGAGAGGCCGGGGGAGTGTTTTCTACAATAACACTAAAATTACAGAATTGGGTGTTAACTGAACATAGGAGCGCATGAGCAGGACATTTGGAAAGAGCGTGTGGAATGAAAAGGATGACCGAGGTTAAAACCCCCAACCCAAAGACTTTTAAGAGAGAGAGGAGAGACACGGTAGTAATACCCGCCCTCTACAGCCAGAATATTTGAGCTCATATCCCAACTCAGGTGCTTATTAGTAGCTGCTTGATTTAAACAAGACTTTTAGATACCTCTATTTCTTAGTTTTCTCATCCGCAAAAAAAAAAAAAAAAAAAAAAAATTAGCAGTACTTAACTCATAAGGTTGTATATAGCAACTAAAAAGATGTATATAAAAATCTGATCATGTAGCACAGCAAGTGCTGAGTACTCGAGAAATATTTGCTATTATTTTTAATTTGAAAGGAAAATGAACAAACAAAAATGTTACATTGAAGAAGTTTGGTGCAGACAGCCCAAGGGCTCTAAAAGATATCAGAGAACAGATGAAGGGGGTGAGATATGCAATGATCAAGGCTTGTGGTTAGAAAATGAGATCCTGAAGTCTCTGAAAGTCCAAGGAATTGAATGGTCCTGAATATTGACCATCCAGAACGATGGTAGGGCTTAAGGAAAGGAGAATTGCAAACTGTGTTTTTAAATATTCAATGACTGTGGAGAGAAATTAGGAGGTCCATGGTTGACAGAGGTCCATGGTTGACAATGGGGGTGAGTGTGAAATGTGGAGGACTTGGATAGTTTCGCCAAACACCTTATTTTTTTTTTAAAGAGAAATGTTGAATTGCAGGAAGAATAATATTTTGGGACAGTAATGTGAGATATAAGAAAAAGTCACATAGCCCCAGATTTAGGGTAAGACTTCACATGTGTTAGAAGTCCATTAAGAGGACTTCCAACAAGTAGGGGAGAGCAGGTTTCAATTAGGGCAGAAGATAGGGAAGGAACTCTATAAAGAGACTAAAAATATGAGGGTTCACTGGCATGAACAGGTGAACTTCAAGGGTTATGTGCAAAGAGTTGGAAGGGGGAGGATGCAGGAGGGAAAGAGAAGAGAAATCAAAGCAGGACACAGATGCAGGTATGTGACAGAGGAGCTGTAATGACCAAAGGGCATGGCTGCCAAGGAGAGCTGGAATGTGAGGCCTGGCAGAGTGCATGGCCTTCAAATTTCCAAAAGAAACTTTGGAATAAAGTTGTTTTGATGCTAGAAAACCATGGCATTTGCTCAGAGTTCCAAATAGTATGTTGTGAAAATATGATGCTTCTAAGCTAATATTTTTCTGGATGGACAAGGCAGGATTTTCTTTTACCAGAAACTTAGCTTGCGGTGGAAGCCGCAGTGGCCCCACTGGCAGATGAGAGGGCACAGATTTCTCTTGGTGGGGCCAACCGCTGTCTGAACCGGTCAAGAAGGCTATCCAAGCTCTTATGGTCAGCCAATCACAAGGTTTATAATTCAAGCCTTAATCTGACAGAGCCAAGGTCTGTGCTTTCTGTACCACCCTACTTCTAAATAAAGCAAACTATCAATAACTGCTAGCTACTTTTCGGGGTCATTACAGAGAGCAAACGCATTACTCTTTGCAAAAGTAATACATTTTGCAATGGAAGACACACTGTGCAAATATTATGTCACTACCCTTACCAAGTAATTCATTATGTGACAGTTAGAGATATACAGTAGAACTAAGACATGAAGTGCTATGGAGGAGGGTGGAGAGACAGCCAAGACCCATGAGAGAGATTTGGCATGGATTCTTGGAGAAGGTGAGATTGGAGATGACCCTCGAGTGATTTTTCATTTTCCCCAAAGATACCTTCCCTCTAGATCTCAGACATACCCTATCTGTCTCCATTTCAATGCAGCTGAGGCAATTTGGCCTTCAGGAGAGAATGAAGGAAAACTGGAAAGGCCTCCTTGTGGCAACTGAAGCTGGGTGTGGGGCAGCGGTCTAGAGCCCACCTACCTCTCAGGCAGTCATCTTTCCTTGGAGAAAACACTCCCCGCTGCTCCAGCCCAGCTCCTGGGGCCTGACCTCTTTTTCAAGCCTGCTATCAGGCCTGAACTCCTCCAGCTGGATCTTGTTTTTTATTTGGCTCCTTCTTTTCAGCTGTTTCTCTTTCAGTCCTCTCTTGATTCTTGAAAGTGAACGTAGCCAAGCCTCATCCTCCTGCCCAGGACAAGGCGTAGAGATTGTATGTAGGCATGATGGACCTGTGTGGGACAAATAAACAGGTGTCCATCACTGGACTTCCGGTAGAGGTCTCCTTTGGGAACCACTGAGCCTCCTCTAAGTGTTTGGAATTCAGAAAAACAGGACTAGATAAACCAACATGTATAAACAAGATGAAGAGAGATTTCAGCAGAATGGAAAGGGACAGTATCATTTTCCCCGGGTAGTAGCTGAAAGCAATCTGGGTCTAGAGGTGGCAGCCCCTCCCCTGAGCATCCATGGTTGACGTCCTTTCCATTTTAAGCAATTGAGCTACCGGGGGGGCTCTAGGTTGGGCCCCACATATTACATAGCATTTATCCAGCTATGAGATCCAGCATGTATACAGCTAGCAATCCACCCCTACCACCACATAAACAACTAAAACACCGCAGAAACTTTTCCCCCAATTCCCACGCCACAAATCTGGGGGTATGCCTCCACCTCCAGGAGGAAGCGGCTTCCTGGAAGGCTGAAGGAGATGAAAAATGCAAGACTAATTCTCCCTTGCCCACTCTCACACCACTGCTCGGCCTGCCTGCCCCCCTTCCCACCCACAACCCCTCCTATTCCCCAAGGGATGCCATTTGGGAACCAAAATCCACTTCGTCAGCGCAAGAGCAACCCTGCCTTTTCTTGCTCCACACACCATGTGACACTGGAGAACCTCCAGGGCATATTTCATCTGGCATCAACAACTAGAGGTCACGGTGACCCAAAACTTCCTGCGTTCTCAGGCCTGGCAACGCCTGCCAAAGCTAGCCATGGTGGGGGTAGGGGAGCGCCGCTTGTGGGGAGCTGACCAAGTGTGGTGTCGGCCGCCCTGCCTGCCAACAGACGGCAACGCTGGTTTTCCACTGCCGGCCATTCATTGGACTTGGACAGCTTTGTTCCTTCTCTGGGACCAAGTCAACAAGCTGGGACCAGAGGAGCTGCGGCTGCAGCATGCAGGGTAAAGCCGTCTCTGTTTGCTTGCACACCGGGGCAGCAACTGGGCTGGGTGGCTCCCTAAGATTCTGATTCTCCACCTGTTCTACCTGCCAGACACTGCAGTGTGACAAGGGTTCAGGACTCTCAGGGATTGTTGTTTCATTTTTTTTTTTTTTCCTACATAGGGAAAAACAAATTGTTATAAGGCCAAAGACTTCATGTTGAATTTTGCTCAGGGTCAAAGGCAATGATGGTGAAACTACAAGGCTTGGAAATTATTTTAGAGTCAGCTTGCAGATTCTACTTCTATGCAAGAATCATAAAGTTTTAGGGCCACAAAAGATCATAAACCACCCAAACCAGTGGTTCTTCATCCAGCTTGCTAAAGAAACCTTTGAGTAATTTATGAGAACAACTCACTCCCTGCCCTAGGAAAAATAACCTATGAAACACCCAAGATTTTACTCACAATTTCGGGAGTGCAGGGGCTTTCCTGGAAGCCCATCCCCTGGACGTCCTTGTCTGCCCCCAGTACCCTCTCTTCCCCTCTCAGCCATCTCATTTTGCAGAAGGAAAAATTTGAGGCCCATGGAGGATATAGAGTCTTGCAAGGATGGAAGCTGGATGTGGCCCTGCTGAACTCAAGATGTCCTGCTTCACAGCCTTTCTAGCAGGCGACATCATGCGCTCCTACCACAGGATCCCCCTTCCTTTCGTCTTATTTTCTTTACTCTTGTTGTCCCTGTTTTTCTTCATGTATTTTGCTTCCTGTTCACTCCTCCTTAGTTCCTCTTTCTTTAATTATCATATTTTTTTTTATCTTCAAACCTTGTTTCCTCTAGTACTTTCCTTACCCAGCTCTCTTTTCTTCTTTCTTTATACCCTGTGACTCCAGCAACTTGATCAATTGGTCAGTCTTAGCTCTGTGACCCACTGACTAGGTCACTGGCCCCTGCTGAATCAAAGGAGATGATGTCTAAACCGAAGGCAGAATGAGATTGCAGAAAGAGGTGAAGTCAAATAGAAAATCCTGTCTCTCCTCTTAAATCTTCAGTATAGATCTAGTACAAATAGGCCTTTTTTACCCTTAGCAAAGAAAAGATGAGTACATAAAGGGGGGAAAACACAGAAACCAATTATTTCCGTCAGTAGTTCTCAAATTGTGGTCCAACAATCCCTAGGGGTTTCTGAGATCCTTTCAGAGAAGACACAAGGTCCAATTATTTTCAAAATAATATGAAGCTATTATTTGCCACTTTTCCTGTGTTGCCATTTGGACTGATGTGCAAAAACAGTAGCAGGTAAAATTGCTGGGGCCTTAGCATTTTTAAGTCAGTGAACCCAAACCAGGCCATATTCTTCATGGCCATGAACAATAGTTAAAAGAAAAAGTTTCTCTTTAACTTGCTTAAAAGACACAGTTAAAATTATTATTTATTTTATGAAATTTATAACGATGAGTATGCATCTTTTTCTATTCCATGAAAAAATGAGAAATGTGCATGAAGGGCTTCTGCTGTTTCCTGAAGTATAATAGTTTTATCAAGAAAAAGTAGTTGTGCAATTGAGATATAAACTAAGTCAATTGCTTTTTTCATGAAACACATATTTATTTGGAAGAATGACTGACAGACAAACTATAGGTATTTAAACCTGGGTATTTCACAGACATTTGTTCAGTAATGAACAAAGTGAGGCTGCCACTTCAAGAGCACAATCAATAATACCTCTCGCCAATCATAAAATTTAAGCTTTCAATAAAAAATTAGAATGTTGGAAAAGGTATATCCACCACCACGAACTTAACAGCTCCCCAATAATTAAAACTTTTTGATTTGATTAGTATTGATGTTGAAATAGGTGATAATTTGAGTTTTGGAATGAAATGTGCCAACATTTGAAAGACTGACAGAACTCAGTGAACCGATATTTCCCAGATGACCAAATGCATAGTGTTACAAAGCCATGCATGGAGAAAATACACATTTAAAATGCAAGATGCACTACTAAATTTTAATATAACTGAGTACAAAGTGTTCATTCATATAGTTCCAGATCCCACAATGCAGTTAATCTTAAAGAAACTCCCAATTGTTAAGTTTTGATGTAGTAGCAAAAAATAGAACTGTCTACAATTATCTGAAAACACTATTAAAATATTTCACTCTTTTTCCATTATATATCTGTATAAGGCAGAATTTTCTTCATCTACGTCAACTAAACACCATATTATTACAAACTGAATATACTTATGTTTTCAATTAAGCCAAACTTGGGAGATTTGTGAGAATGTAAACAGCACCACTTTTTTTGGAAAATACGTGAACTAATGAATTTTTTACATTTCACACTTTTAATTTCTAATAGAGTAAATATGAATAGATCTAACTAACATAAGCAAAAGTTCTTTGGAGTCCTTAATCATTTTAAAGCACACAAAGGAGTCCTGAAGACACAATGTGTGAGCACCACTGCTGTGGAAGAACAGGTCAGAAGGAAGAAAAGATCAATCCCTTGGTATCAGACACTATGAAGAATCCAGCTCTCACGGAGCTTGTAATTTAATAGGAAGGTAAACATGCAGATCTATAGCTGCTCTACAAACACAGGCCTGCCACAGCAGAGGAGAGACGCAGTGCTCCTCCCAAGTGGAGAGAAGAAAGGTGAGAGAAGTCTTCACAGAGAAGTAACACTCGAGAAGCCAGAATAGAAACTGAGGATTCAGGAAACAAAACCAAAGAAGAGACAGTGGCGATGGGGTGGCGCTGGGGCCTTCCAAGCAGGGGGAAGAGTGCCAGGACAGGAGGAGGAAGGTATACTGAGTGGAGAGCAAGCATTCCATTCAATGCAACTGAGGTGTGGTATGCAGAACCTGCTGGGAGAAGCCTCCTATACAACTGGTGTTTAATAACTTTTTGCCAGATGAATGTGCACATGAAAACAATGATTGACTATGAATGCAGTTAGCAGTGTCTTCTCGCTTCCACTTCCCACAGTATACATGAGAAAATGTTATGGATACGGCAGATAGAGGTCAAGAGAAGGGAGATGATTCAAGCGAAGTGCAAATCAGAGACAGAGCTGGACCCTGACCAAACTCCCCTCTCCTGCTCCAAGGTCTTATTCACCAGACAACATTTTATAACATTAGGCCCTGGCTGAGTTTCTTCTATCCCAACCTGAGAAGGGTACTGAAGAATGAATAAGAGAAAGACAGACATAAGCTGTGAGATTCATCACTCAGTGTACTTCCTGACAAAAGCAATGGGGATTCTGAGATGAAAATATGCTGGTTTTGCCCTCAGAGACTCATGAATAAGACATTCAGGGGAGAGAAACCCATCTGACCACGCCTTAGAGAGTTCAGTGCTACCATAAGTACAGAGCATAGAGAGGAGCTTTGCCCGAAGTTGGTGAAGCTTTCCAGAGAGGATGGAGAAGACGGGAGTAATTCAAGAGATTTTTAAAGAACGGAGACTGGTGAAACAACACTAATACAGCACTCCTAAGGCTCTTGAAGGGCAGGGACTCTGTCTTGTTTGCCTATGGGTCCCACATACCTAGCATCATGCATGTCACCACAAAGACATTCCATAAATATCAGATGAGCTACTCTGAATGCAAGGGCAAGGAAGAGACAAGCCACTGAGACACGATTCTGAATATGCCATGAATTATCTATACTCTGGTCTACGACTCCCCACTCTCTGTTTGTTCATCATTAGAAATCTTGCCAGTCTTCATTACCCAAGTCTGCCCCTAGCAGGCAGCCTCTCCTAGACTGGCAATTAGAAGGTAAAAGATGTCCTGTTCCATTGCAGAGCTTTGCAGGTACTCAGAACAAATGAAACAACAGCCACTGAAGATCAGGTCTTTGTTTCACCTTCACACAACCTCTCTGTCATCTCCCTCTCTCAGCAGGCAGGGGCCAGAAGAATTGCATTGGTACCCTAGTCGTGAGCCAGACTCTCTGTAAGGAAGTCTGCAATCAATACACATGACACAAGACTGATATGATGCCCCAGAACTGAGAACGCCTCTGTAAAACTGATGCCAATCATTTTCTAAGGTAGTGCATCCTGCTCCTCCAGGATGGATACTCCCTGCCTCGACCAGAGCAAGGAGGAAGGTTTCAGTGATGGATGACAGCAAGGGGATTCTCACTCTAAAGAAGGGGAGTTATGTAGTTCTGTCACCTCTCCCATCAGCACTGACCCACACAGGTACTCAGCACTACCTATCATGTCTCAAATCGCCCAAATTTAAGACACTTCCTCTTTTTGGGATTGGCTGCCAATACACAAGTGGCAAGCAAGAGAAAATCAATTACACCTGGGTGAAGTTGAGTGCTATAATTTAAAGAGCTGCGTTAGTCAGAAGAAATGATGCAAATTTAAGATGCAAGCCGGAGTCTGTGAGGAGGTGGAGGGATTTCAGCAGGATAAATAGCAGGTTGATCTCCAAGCTCAAGGATGTGGAGCAGTTCTGACAACCTGGGACCTCTTAAAGAGCCATTTAACAGGGACTCTTAGCATTTTGAATAGATCCTTTTTCTTCAGAAACAAAGCTTGAAAGGTAGGCATGCAGAGGCACAGTGGAATGAGGAAGAGAAGGAGGGGGCAGTTATGGAGTGTCGGAAGAAGAAAGAAAAATTGTACTGGAGAACATCTCTTCATTTTGTGAGATCCAGGGGCAATGTTGCGTCCTTCACAAAGTCTGTTCAGTACTCCACTTACTCAGGCTGAGTGAGGCCCCCTTTCCATTTACTTCATACGCTACCTTGTTACAGCACATATAATGTGTTGTAGCACTGTTTCCAAGAGCGTCTCTGTATAGGAATCGTCTGATGGTCCCTGAACCCACAAATTTCATGGAATTATCTTTGTGTCCCAGGGTTCGAGCTTAGAGCGAGGCCCACAGTAGAAACCCCGTGTGTTTGGGGGCTGTATTTTCAGTGAGATTCAAGTTACAAACTGAAAAATGAACAATTCATCAAAAATATAGATAGATTCAAACCAGGCTGATGTCCCGAGGGCTGCTTTGACCATCCCTTTTCTGTTGGGCTGCTTTCTTTATCCAGAATAATACTATCTAATCCTAATTAAAGACAAGTAGAAAGGCCCATAGAGGCGCGGTCAACTCTAAAGACACAGATTTTATAAGTACAGAACATCAGGATTGTGTTTCCTTTGCAAAACAAATGCCTTTACAAACAGTGGAAAACATTTTTAAGAGTGTGAGCTTCAAATTTCCCAGAACCTGAAATATTGGAATTTAGTGGCATGAGCCCAAAATACCAATGGCTTCACCTGTCTTTCCATTGTCTATCCACATCCTGAAAATGAAAGGAAACAGCCCTGAAATGAAAGATCACATTGAGCTGCAAATTCAAACCAGGTTCCAAGATTCAAATGACTTCTTTGGTGTCTAAATAAATATTGCTAATAAAATCCCTGCGAGCCCACAAAATAAGAGACCATTTTATTCAGCTCACAGAAACAATCCATACAACACAGAACAAGATGTCTCTCCAATAAATTTATGAAAATCTGCCTCTTTAGAAGCCAAAATTAATATTCCTCCTGTTCTCCTGGGTCAGATCTGTAAGGTCACCACAGCCAGGGCTGTGTCTGAATGTTGAAGGCTACTCAATTAATCTTCCTGCTTGCAGAGATGTGAAAGAGTTTAAGGAAGGTCTAAACATAAACTCAAACAAAATGCAGCTGAATTCTCTATCGTGCAAGTTTTACCTCCATTAATCTTCTCCTTCTTCTTTTATACTGTCTCTTTATTCACCCTCTCTCCTTGAGTTTACTTTCTTTTATTTCTTCTCTCTTTTCTTCTCTCAAGCTCTTTGTCTCCATTCACTGTCCACTATACAGGGTTCAGTTTGGGGGTACCATCTAGTTATGCTGGAATATTTGGGCTATTTCATCTAGGCAAATATCTGTATGTTTAGCATTTTTCTGTTTAATCACAGAAGTGAAGAAGGAAAAGGAGAAATAATTAGAATAAAGATAAATTGTGCTCATCAATTTCAGCAAATTAGAGAACACTAAAAATAGAGAGGAACCGTCAATATCGTTTAGATTTTTAAACATGTCTTTGACAAGAGGCATGTGTTAAACAAGTTAATACGTGTGTAGCACTTAGAACAGGGCCTTGCATGCAGTAGGCACTCAAAAATGTGAATTTGGTTATTCTGATCATCATCATTATCAGTCGTGCTGGTCAGTGCTCTCCCCTAGCTTGTGATAAACATTTGGCGACAGTGGTATTGTCCATAGACAAAAGCAGGGCGAGTTCTGAAGTTAGACGGGCAGAGGTAGAACCTTGCATTGCTCCCAGTGCACTCTGAGCAGCACGCCTCCCCTCACCCACAGTCACAGCAACAGACAAGTGACAGGTAACTCTAACAACCAAGCATTTTTAAAAGAAGGAAAAAAATTGAGGAAAATCAATACCAGAAGTGAGACGCCACAGACCTAAGAAATACAAGTATCGCTATCTCAAGAAAACAGAGTTAATAGAAGATACAAAAAAAAAAAAGAAAAAGAAATTTAAGATAAATAACGTATATCTTCAGAATGGTTTAAAAGGATATCGAATCCATGAAGATGCAGTATCCAGGGCCTTGATGCTTAAAGTGGTCCGCAGACAGCAGCATCACCATCACCTGGGAGCTTGTTAGAACCACAGAATCTCAGGCCTCATCTTAAAATGACTACAACTGAATCTGCATTTTAACAAGACCCACAGGTGATTTGTATGCATATTACTATTAGAGAACTACTGAACTAGCAGGATTGACATCTGAATTTTTCATTATTGAAAAAAATCACTGATAAACTGCAAAGTAGAAATAGATACTGCCGAACTGAAAAATAGTGAGTGAAAAGACCCAGTTGTGTTAGTCTTCTTTAGTGCCAAATCTGAGCTCCTGTTGACAAAACTACATATCAGGAGAAAATAAAGGAGGAAAATGTTTCTTAGAATCCTACATTTAGCATCTAAAATGCCATTCAAATAGGAGAGAAAAATAAGGACACACTGAGTATTGCAAAGATTCAGAAAAGTTACCACCCTTCATGCCCTCTAGGAAAAAATACATATCTATCTATGTATTTGAAAATATCTCAAAAAAATGTGGGAAGCAAAAATAAATAGATAAAATAAATAACACAGAAGATACAAGATGCAGTGATGAATAAATGAAGTAGAAAACAGATTAATAAATAACTCAATGCATAATCTCTAAATATTTATAACTAGGATCTTAGGTCATCTGAAAATAGAAGGTAACAGAGAGGAGGAAAGAGAAAAATTACTGAAGTTTTTATTTAGGGGAGGACAGAGCTATTAAATAACTCCAGATAATACTGGCAAAATAATTTTTAATATGTGTTACAAAAGACTGTCTGCTATGTGTTTCTATTTATATGAAACTCTAGAAAAGATAAATCTAATCCATAGTGGCAGAAAGCATATCAATGACTAATGGGATGTTGGAAAGAAGTGGAGGGTGGGGAGGGCATTGTATAGAAAATGATACAGGCTATTACTCTGGGATGGAAATGTCCTTTATCTCAATTGTGGTGGTAATTAAGTGGTTGTATATATTTGTCACAATTCATCAAAATACATACTTAAAATGGGCACATGACATTATATACAAATGATATTTCAAGAAAGTTGATTTCAAAAATGCATCTGTCACATATACAAAGTAATTGCTAGAACAATAAAACTTAAATGCACTGTTTACAAACCATGGAAGAAGAAAGGGGGTGGAGAGAACAAATACAGTGGAAAGAAAAAACCACATAATGATAGTTATAGCTAACATTTATTTCATATACACTCTTTCTCGGGCAAAGTTTTAAATGTTTTACATGTAATAATTTCCTTAATCCTTACAATAAGTCAATGAATTGAGCATAATTATAATAATTGTCATTTAATTTATGAAGAAACTGAGGCACAGAAAATGTATGTAATTTAAGCGAAGTCAAATATCTACTATGGTAGAAATGGGTTTCCCAGTCAGAGCAAATAACATTCTTTTACACTGCTTCTTGTCATAAGTTAAAAACATAAAATGCATGAAACAATTGCAAAATGTCATTAATCAAAGCAAAAGACTTTGGAATAAATTTCCATATTGTAAGTTAGAGACAAAGATTTGCTAAAGAAAAGAATAAAGCTTAGCAATAAGTTATTTATAAAAGATATACCTAAAACAAAAAGATCCAGAAAAGATAAAAATGAAAACATTAAAGAGATACATAGAGTAAATGTTGAAAATAGCAGATATATTAATGTTAATATAAGAAGCAGAACTCAAGGGGAAACGTTTTTTAAATATCAGAGAATTGTTTAAATTGATAAAAGATATGACTAAGAGAATAAAGCTGTCATTAACCTTCTATATACCTAATTAAAATGGATTCAAAATATCTAAATAAAAAACTGTGATAAAGCAAAAACAATGAAATATTTTAATATACCTTTCTCACTAATTGTCATCTTAAGTAGATCAAAAGCAAATACAGATCTGAATAATTTAATTAACAGTCTATATTTTTTCCAAACACTTTGCATATCTGTAAACACTGACCTATTATCAGCCTACTATGAAGCAAAAATTACATATAGATCAGAGATTCTGATCTTAAAGCAGTACGGTTAGAAATTAACAACAAACATTACCCATCCTCTCCAAAAAATGACAATCCACCTGAAAATATTGAAACATTTTAAACAATAATTGTGGTCAAAATCCATTTAGAAATAAATGACAATAAGAATACTATACGTCAAAATTTGTGGGAGGTAGCTTTGTATTAAAGTAATATTCAAAAGAATCCGTATGTTCTTAAATGCGTTTACTATCAAACAGGAAATACTGAAAATAAATTAAATATGAATTCAATTTAAAATACTATGTAAAATAACAATGAAATAAATCCAATGGCTGTTGAAAAGTAATACATAGAAAGTATTAATAAAATAATAAATTTTAGGATTAATCATTAACCCCAATAGCTGCTTCCTTGAAAAGACTAATTATATAGGTAAACTCCTGGAAAAATCTCGTAAAGAGAAAGAAAGAAGACAAACAAAATAAAAAATGTTATTATCAATTGCTATGGTTTAAATGTTTGTCCCCTCCAAAACTCATGTTGCAACTTAATTCCCAATGTGGCAGTATTGAACGGTGGAATCTTTAAAAGGTGATTTGGTCATGAAGGATTAATCCATTCATGAATTAATGAAATAATAGGTTAATGGGTTAATGCATTGTCATGATAATGGAACTGGTGGCTTTATAAGAAGAGGAAGAGAGACATGAACTAGCTTGCTCAGTCTTCTCACCATGTGATGCTCTGTGTAGCCTTGGAACTCTGTAGAGTCCCCACCAGCAAGGAGAGCCTCACCAGATGTGGTTCATTAATGCTGGGCTTCTCAGCCCCCTAGCTGTAAGAAATAAATTTCTTTTCTTTATAAATAACCCAGGTCCAGATATTCCATGATAAGCAATGGAAAATAGACTAAAATACCAATATGGAACAGATTTTGAAAATGTTAAGAGAGAATATTATTTATAAGTTATGCCAGTAAATTTGAAAATCTAGACAAATTGGATATGTCTTAGTCTTAGTATAGTACAAGTTACAAAATAGACTCCAGAAGAGTCTTGAAAAACCAGAATAGCCAGTAGTCAGAAGACTGAAAAAAAAAATCAGAGATCTTTCTGTTAAATGAATCCCATGTGATTCTACAGATGAATTCTATTAAATTTTTAAGAAAACATTCCACAGTATTTTTTGATGGACAGCTTCCCATTTGATTCTATAACAGCAGCAAATCCTAATATCAAACTACAGACTGTTAGTCCTATAATCACTCAATTGGACTTAAGAACACAGATGAAAAAATATCCTAAATCAAATGCCTTAGTTGTACCTTTTGTAAAAAGTATCAAATAGATAGATGATAGATAGATAATAGATAGATATCAATAGATACACATATTTCTGAGAGAGAGGGAGAGAGAGTTAGAGTGTCAGGGCTTGGAGTGACTTCATTGGTAATTTAATCTAATAACTTGCTTTTTTAAAAAGTTTGATGTCTGAAAAAGATACATTATTTACTCAATTGTCACAGCAAGTGATGTTAATTTGACCTCCTAATTCAAGTGCAAGCCTTTTTTCACTACTTGAGACAATTTTCAAAGTCTTTTATTTCTCTCTTCCCCTCCTCTCACACATGGATCACAAATACTCTCTGAATGTAGATTGGATATAGGAAATGGGGTGAAAATATATAGATATAGATAATTTATTGTAAGTTTAATTACATTTGTAAGTAACTGAAATAAACTTAGTATTTTTGGAAGTAGCCCTGACATCTGAGGTCAAGGTCAAGAATGACTATGACCTTTCTCTGTTGGTGCCAAAATAAGCACTGGGGTCCTTAAACCTTGGCTCTGATTTATTGTAAACATTGAAGTGTTCCTATGAGTATCTAAAGAAGTCCACCATTTTTTTCAGTATGTATTACCTGTCTTGATTTTTTTAAAACTTATTTTCTTAACTGTTGGAGAAGTAAATTTTCTGTAGCAAGAGAACTTCAGACATGATATGCTGAAAAACTATAAAATACATAGCTTCATTCTGATGTCTTTGGGCAGCTTAATTTTGACCTTCCGGTGTCTGAATAGCAGAGAGAGGTGGAAAATAAAGAAGTCAGGATGCAAATATATATATAACATATATATATAAAACATATATATAACATATATATAACATAGATATATAACATATATATATAACATATATATAGTGTGTGTGTGTCATATATATAGGTCCTACATATGTTTTGTTTTGTTTTGTTTTGAGACGGAGTCTTGCTCTGTCGCCCAGGCTGGAGTGCAATGGCACAATCTCAGCTCACTGTAACCTCCACCTCCCAGGTTCAAGCAATTCTCCTGCCTCAGCCTCCCGAGTAGCTGTGTTTACAGGCATGCACCACCACGCCTGGCTAACTTTTTTGTATTTTTAGTAGAGATGGGGCTTCACCATGTTGGTTAGGCTGGTCTCAAACTCCTGACCTAGGGATCCACCCACCTCAGCCTCCCAAAATGCTAGGATTACAAATGTGAACCACTACACCTGGCCCACAAATTTTATACAAGCAGATAGTAATAGTTTTTGAGTATTAAGATGAAAGATGTATGGTTTAACACCATTGCTGTTTCATTCATTAATTTATTCAGCAAATATTTAGTTTGTGCTATGTGCTAGGAGCTATGGTAAATGCATATAATGTAACATTTACAAGTGGTTACATACTTTAAAATCTACTCTCTACTAGGTAAAATACCAGAAACAAAATACAAAATTTTTAGTAAGCAGGGTTTCCTATGAACCAAGGGAAGATGTGCTCAGCACTTAGTTTTCCTGCGGCAGAATTTGGTCTTACTAAAGCAATAGCTGAAGTGAACGTGAATCAGATATAGCCCCTTCTCCAGAGTCTACTATTTAATGAGCAGAAAAGATACAAATAATATCAGAAGAAAGAAAGAGATTAATATAAGTAATAGGCATGACAGGAGTGTTCAGAAGAGGAGGGAAGACCGCTTTTGGCTAGAGGGATAAAAAACCCACTTCAAGTGATTAGAGCTGATCTCAAAGAATGAGTAGGATTTGCGTATGTCGAGATGAAGAAAGGTGTTTCAAACTGATGAAACAATAATTTGTTTGTTTGTTTTTTTACGATAGAGATGGAAAAGCAGAAGGCATACCTGTGAAAGACCATTTTCTCCGTTTGAAAGTTATATAAAAAGATGATATACCAAATATAATTTGGAATCAGATCATAGAGGACCTTGAATGCCAAGATGAAGGTAAAAATGCTAACGTCTAAACTCACCTTTACTTCAACACCAGCCAAGAGACAAATCACTTATTAAGTGATTGTGATGGTTAATACTGAGTGATGGTTAATACTGAGTGTCAACTTGATTGGATTGAAGGATGCAAATTAACATTTGAGTCAGGGTGGGTGTGGTGGCTCACACCTGTAATCCCAGCACTCTGGGAGGCTGAGGCGGGCAGATCACGAGGTCAGGAGTTCAAGACCAGCCTGACGAACACGGTGAAACCCCGTCTATACTAAAAATACAAAAAAAA
>NC_045435.1:184888529-184897276 GCF_002776525.5 Piliocolobus tephrosceles | reverse complement strand
AAAAAAAAAAAAAAAAAAAAAAAGAAAGAAAAAAAAGAAAAAAGAAAAAAAGAAAGAAAGAAAGAAAGAAAATATATTGCCAGGCACGGTGGCTCACAACTGTAATCCCAGCACTTTGGGAGGCTGAGGTGGGTGGATCACCTGAGGTCAGGAGTTCGAGACCAGCCTGACCAACATGAAGAAACCCCGTGTCTACTAAAAATACAAAAAATTAGCCAGGCATGGTGGCACATGCCTGTAATCCCAGCTACTTGGGAGGCTGAGGCAGGAGAATCACTTGAACCCGGGAAGCGGAGGTTGTGGTGAGCCGAGATCACGCCATTGCACTCTAGCTGGGCAATAAGAACAAACTTCCATCTCAAAAAAAAAAAATTCGCTGGTTGTGGTGGCACATGCCTGCAGTACCAGCATTTTGGGGAGGCTGAAGGGGGAGGATCGCTTGAACCCAGAAGCTCCAGGCTGCAGTGAGCTGTGATTGCACCACTGCAGTGCAGCCTGGGAAAGAGAGTGAGACCCTGTCTCAAAAAAAAAAAAAAAAAGGAAACATTTGAGTCAGTGGACAGGGAGAAGCAAACCCACTGACCCACCTCAATCTGGACGGGCACCATCTAATCAGCTGCCAGCACGGCTAGGATAAAAGCAGGCAGAGGAACGTGGAAGGACTAGACTGGCTGAGCCTTCTGGCCTCCATCTTTCTCCCGTGCTGGATGCTTCTTGCCCTTGAACATCAGATTCCTATTTCTTCAGCTTTTGGACTCTTGGACCTACACTCGTGGTTTGCCAGAGGCTCTCAGGCCTTCGGCCACAGACTGAAGGCTGCATTGTCGGCTTCCCTACTTTTGAGGGTTTGGGACTCAGACTGACTTCCTTGCTCCTCAGCTTTCAGACAGCCTGTTGTGGGACTGCACCTTGTGATGGTGTGAGTATAAATAAGTATAAACTCCTTAATAAATTCCCTTTCATCTATACATCTATCCTGTTAGTCCTGTCCCTGTAGAGAACCCTGACTAATACAGTGATTGAACACTAAATTTCATGATTTTATGACTTCTATTTTATTGAAAGCAAAATGAATGAAATACATCCATATCCTCAAGTGTAAATAGATTTTAATATTCAATTAATTTCCTAATGGTAACAATATTTGTACCTTTGAACTTTTCATTGCGGATGAGGTCACTTATTCCTGAGAAGTGAAAGTGATTCCACTATGAAGCTGCTGATGTCATCCTTAAACTGGAAGGAAAGTTGTAATCGCAGTATGTTTGCTTCAAATACTTCTTGATTAGACTGAGGAGTTAGTTATTAGCCCATGTTGACAGAGGACCATATATTGATTAGGACTCTCCCAGGAAAGAATGAACCAGACCAGCAACAGCTGTCTCCTGTTAGGGAAGCAAACACTGGTCTAGCTGCAACATTCAGCTACTGGAACTCTATAATACACACACACACACACACACACACACACACATACACACACACACACGAGGAATCTAAACATTAATGAAAATATGTACCCACCACCAGCCATCTTTCCCTTTTGTTTTCAAATACTATGAGATATGAATTGCATGTCTTGCAAATACGGTGAGATGTGAACTGCATGTCTATGAACTGTTGGGATAGCTTACAGCAGAACAGCTCATTGACAGACTTATACACCTTCAGGCATTGAGTATCCTTCACCTCACCCCACCTACAGGACCGTAATGTACCTATGACCCACTTCGTAACAGAGCCCTGTACTTGCTTTTTGCTTTTGTTTTGTTTTTAGAGTCAAGGCAAGGCTTTACTACTTTATGATTCATGTAACTTGGATAAAATCACTCAATCTATAGGTCCTCATTTGTTAAACAGCACAATCATATTTTTCTTAGAGGACTGCTGCAAGGATCATATGAGAAAATGTTTGCAACTATTCTTGGTAAATTATGTACACATATTGTCTGTTACTGTAATTTAACATGTTTTATCAAGTGTCTACTGTTTCTGGGGCAAGAGAAATGACAAAAATATGGTTGGCTTCCTCTGGGGATGCAAAGTCTCTCCTGAAACATTTGGATAAGGTCAAGTGTTGTGTAACTATTTGTAGCAGCTGTGTGGACTTAGGAAGTTTCCTCTTCTGCATGACATTAGATAATGTGCTGAATTTGGGTAATACACAGAAAACATAGGTTTACAAGACCGGCGTCAGTTTAGGCCACACCACAGTGTTCCAAGTGGAGGGTGGAGGAGAGGTGGCAGTTCTGAGAGAAATGCATAGTGAGAGACAGAAAGCTTAGTTAATGAATAGCTTTCTCTAGAGACTGATTCAGAATAAAAGAAGTTATATTTAGCCTAATTAAGCAAAGTTACTTTAATTAGGTTGAAATCTTTAAGTTGCATAGGTTGAAAAGATCCTTGGACTTTCTCAGTTTCTTGTCAGAGGAAAAGAAACATGAGGAATGACAAGCTGAGTGGAATTCTGAGGCAAGCCTGAGTAATGAAACAGCTAAAGATCAGGGCATGCTCAAAGGATGGTTCCTTAATTTTATGATAGAATATGTATTGAGCAGAAAGTGTCTTAATTCAGTAAGACTCCTTGACAAGCGCATATTTATTGATATTTCTATTGGCACTTTATAAAGTCACATTTTTATTTATAGGTTAATAGTGTCCATTATTAGAATATCTAAGTTATCATAAAATAATGGTTGGCAACATTCACTGAGTACCTACTATGTCTTCAATGCATTGTACTTTTTTTCTTTTTTTTTTTTTTTGGAGACGGAGTCTCTCACTCTGTCACCCAGGCTGGAGTGCAATGGTGCAATCCTGGCTCACTGCAACTTCCGCCTCCCAGGTTCAAGTGATTCTTCTGCCTCAGCCTCCCGAGGAGCTGGAATTACAGGTGTGTGCCACCACGCCCAGCTAATTTTGTATGTTTAGTAGAGACGGGGTTTTACCACATTAGCCAGGCTGATCTCAAACTCCCGACCTCTGGTGATCCACCCGCCTCGGCCTCGCAAAGTGCTGGGATTATAGGCGTGAGTCACCATGCCTGGCCCGTTTTGTTTTTAACAACCCTAACAGGAGGTTACTATCCTCAGTGTTCCTATGAAGAAGCTGAAGATCATAGAGGTAAAGACAATTAACAGCCGGTGAATGACAAAAATGGGTTTTGAACCTGGACCTGACAAGCATCACAGGCAACATGTAATATACTTATAATTCCATCTCTAGAATTTGGCAATAGAAACTTGATATAGGCACTAGGAAAATATTTTGTTTGATTAACTGACAGCAGATCAATACAATTCGGAGGTTAATTGTTGGACCTAGAAGGAATCTTTGAGACCCAATCCCAAATCCTCATTTTCCAGATATGAAAACAGATCTAGAGAGGGAAGGATGACCTGTCCAAGGCAACAAAGTAAGTCCATGACAAAGCTGGTATTAAAATGAAAGTCACCTAACCCTTGCTCCAATTGTTCCTGGGACCCCTTGGGTAGACTGCGTGACAGGCCCAAGGACCAGTGGATCAGATAGAGTATGCATAAGGCACCTTCCCTCCCCTCCCTTTCCTTCTCTGGGTTCTGCTAGGTCTTCTCTGTTGCCCACAAAGCCCCCAGGAGAAGCCTCACCACAACTGCTCCACCCATCATTAGCAGCCCAATGCCTATGCCAGAGTGGTCAAAGTTTCCAGGTCTCTGGTCCCAAGGCTGTGCTGGCTTCCGTGCAGCATCAATGAGAAGCCCCTCCTCCCCAGCCCAGTGTCACCCTTGGTCACCTGGGCCCCAGTGGTTATGCTTGTGCCAAGAATCTCACAAAATATTTTTTAAACAGGCCTGCCAGCTTCCACACCCAGCCCCCGCCCGCAGCCCCCACTAATTATAGCACTCAAACCCAGTCAATGGAAAAATATGAGAAATGAGCCGTACCATCTTCTCACATTTTGTTGTCCTACTTTTTCCTAGACTCTGACCCCACCCGAACACCATTTCTCTTCCTTCAGGTAAAAAACAAAATCTCCTGTGCATGTGACTTAGCACAAACACAGGTAAATATCTGCTCTGTGTGTGTGTGTGTACGTTTGTGAGTGTGCATGTGTAAATGTAGCAGTGATATTATGAGCAGTCAAATATTCTGCTATGCTTGGAATCAATTGCTGGCCTTTTAAAGTGTCAGTCACAGGTTATGGCTGCTACAGCTGCATTTATAAATGTTCTAACCACTGGAATTTACCTTCTGAGCTCAAGAAATTCAAGGTAAATTGTAAAGTTTGAAACAGAATCAGTCAAATCAAATTAGAGTGAGTGGCAGGACACCTGAGAGTACCTGTCTCTGTGGCTCAAGTATAAGATGTCACAAATCTTGACTTGGACTTAGCATCAGTTGTGAGGGACTCCATTAACAGGCATGTATACAGATAAAGCCCAGAAGACTGCCAATAGCCTTCACGAGTTAGGAGATAAGACTTACCAACTGTTGTCTTGTTTCTGACAAGATGCCTAACCATTCTTTTAAGTTTTCGTCTTCCTAGATAAAGCATAGTAAAGAAAAACGATCAAGAACACCTACATAGAGCCAAGCAGCATGCTCCACACTTCCATCTTTTCCTCTTGGTTAATCTTCCCAAGGACCATGTAAGGCTCAGAGAGGTTAATTGAATGATCTGTTCAAAATCACGCAGCCAAGAGAGGGTAAAGCCAGGCAAGGACCCAGGTCTTCTCATTTCAAATAGCTGTCTTTCCAGTGCACATGCTTACCTCCAGGTCATCTTTACATATTGAAGACTCACACCCCTTTTATGTTTTCACCTTGTATGTCCTTCTCTTATCACTAGCCACTGAAAGTCTCCACCTCAGCAAGATAGACCTCAGATATACCTTGCTTCACCTCAGACAAGTCCAAGATTGTCCACTATGCTGAAGCCAGGTGGATGGCTTATTATCAAATAATCTCCAACTCTCTCTTAGTGAGTTTAACCTTGTCTAGAATCTCTTTTGATGGCAAAACAGAGCTGAGCTACATCTGGATGAATCCCAGGCAAATTCCAACCTCCAAAGACAGTTAAATAATACGGCAAAAAAAAAGTTTCATCAATACAGAATTATAACCAAAGGAACCTAAAAAATATGCAACACCATAGAGGTACTACGACATGCTATAAATTGTGACACATAGTTTTAGCAAGGAAAGAAATCATGGAAGAGAAGATACAGTAAACGTATGTGTACATTTGGTTTGTTTTTCTAACAGAAAGAAATACATCATTACATTTTAAGGAAAATTCAGAATAGAGAGGTAATCTTTGCTACTTAAATGATTCAAAGTGAACCTTGTAAGGTGTTTTCTTGGTCTGTATTTTTATCAACTTTTCTGTATCATTTAAAACTTGTGACCATACTTTTTTTTCTTCTATTCTTTTCATTCAAGCATGAGTTTTGGATTGTTCATCATGTGACTATACCTTGCCAATTGAACCATATTTCCTCTACCTGCAGAGTACTGACTCTTCATCCTGCCCTGACTTGCCTTTTTACTTTCTGTCTTGAAACTCTACCCATCTTTCTGCCTTTTTGACTGCTCCTCGGTCCCTTTCTCTTGTGCCTCTTTCTCCTTCTGCCTCTTGGCTCTTCTAAGACATTACCCAGGGTTAGTCCTTGACTCCCTCAACAATCCCTCTCCCCGTGCAATTTTTCCTCATTCATTCTCATGGCCTGCTGATGACCTTCAAAGCTACATCACCACATCCATCTTTTCAAACCAGTTTCAGTGGTATATCTTCATTTTCCTTGATTTGTCCATTCATATTTTGCTATCATCTTCAGTCACCAGCCCATTTCAATCACAGTTATTCTTCTAATTATCCGGACTGAAAATACATGGCATCATTTTTAACCATTTCTTTATCTTCATCTTCTATAGTGAGAAATATTCATCTCTACCCCTGCTGCCAATACCTTGACAATACTCTGGCTGGCCCACGTGTAAATTATCTCAGTAGCTTCCTTTGTGGCTTTCCTGCCTCTGGTCTCTTCTCACTCAAAACTACCCTGCATGCCCCTGCCAAACATTCTTCCTTCAATACCATTTTCTCATGACACTGCTCCACCAGCATACCAGGTCAGGATCTAACCCAGTTTACCTAGTTCATCCCAGTGCTATTCAACATGCACTTCCTAATCAACCCAGGATGGCCTCCCCACACTGCATCAATATACCTCATACCTCCTTGGTTTTGATCTTTTAGGTCTCATTTTCCCAAATGCCTCATTCTTGCCCCTCCAAGTTTCAGAATTCAACTTATCCTTCCAGACTTAGCCCATACCTCCCTTACCTATGCCCATACCAGCCCAAACCTATGCTGGTCAACTGCCAGTTTGCTCTCAGATCTATCCTCTCCCTTCCCTTTTCCTCTCTGTATAACTACAAGGGAATGAGGTTCCCTTGCCCTCTAGCTTTTGGGTAGGTTTGGCTCCAGGGAAGCATGAAAAAAGGTTCAAGAAGAGAAAGACAAGCCAGTGTTTTACTTTTCCTATTTTTGTGTGTGTTTGCAGTGTCTGCAGTAATGGCTATGTCTCTTCTATGGCTTCAGCTACTGTGGACAGTCCCAGCTTCTGAACTCTGGAAGCAATACCACTTCCCTCCAGTCCCTCCAGTTGAGGAGTGGTCTTTGTTCTCTGGGTTGCCTTACTATCCTCTATTTGGTTTTTTGGCACTTCTGTCATGATATGACAAATTCCCTATATTGAAACTACCTGTATTTAAAGATCCAGCATGATTTCTGTTTCCTTGTCCAAACTTGAAGAAGTTTGAACTGATAACTTTCAACATCTTTTCTAGCTCTTACAGTCTTGTCCATTACCATATAATGTAGCCCTTCATTATATACTGACTGGAATTGTGCAATACATTTTCTCATTTATTCATTCAATGGATATCTATTTAGCTATACAATGTGCATCCAACCACATCAGGTGTTAGAATTTGGAGGGAGGGCACAAAAAAGCATTTATTATTATCGAGTACAAAGCATTTATTATCTTGATTATAGCAAAAGGCATCCACAAACAAGTGAAGCATAAACACAAGGTAGTGCTTGGTTACGAATCAGATGAATGCCTCAGAAAATGCTTACTGTTCCATATTTAAACATTTTGGCCTCATAGATGATATCTTAAGTATGTGCTTAGAAGACTGAGTTTATGCCCAGAAAGCCAATAAAGATTGAATGATTTAGTTTTTCACTGTAGTAATTGCATGTTGTATTACTGGGATATGGGGAGTGTAGAGTGTCAATCAAAGCCAAGAGAAACAAAAATATTTTCAAGACCAGGAATCTTGTTTAAATAATTATAAGTGTGCATATTTGTGTGTGTGTGTGTTTAAAATACTTCTGTTTTTAATTATTAGTAGTATATGTTGATATTGCTAAACAATGAGAAAACACCACAAAAATGAAAAAATTAAATCATTTATTCAGCATTTATTGTGAAACTATTCTGGGTGCAGGTTAAAATATGGATATAGAAGCTGTGGTCTCTATTCTTGAGGGGCTTCCAATTTAGCAGGTGATACAATCAAGTAAGCAAGTAATAGCAGTGAAGCTTAATGATGTGACATGGTTTGGATATTTGTCGCTTCTAAATTTCATGTTGAAATTTGTTCCCCAATGTTGGAGGTGGGGAACACCTGGTGGGAGGTATTGGGGTCATGTGGGCAGATCCCCCACAAGTGGCTTTCCTCCTTCCTTGCCATAAAGAATGAGTTCTCACTGCATTCGTTCCCATGAGATCTAGCTATTAAAAAGAGCCTGGCACCTTCCTCCTCTCTTTCTCTTGCTCCCTCCCTTGCTATGTGACATTCCTGCTCCCTTTCCTTTTCTGCCATAATTGGAAGCTTCCTGAGGCCCTCACCAGAAGCAGATGCGATGTGAGCACTATGCTTCTTATACCATCTGCATAACTATGAACCAAATAAACCTCTTTTCTTTATAAATTATCCAGCCTAAAGTATTCCCTCAATATCAACGTAAACAGACTAAGACACGATGATAATTATGGTGACCTACCCATGCCAAACACCACACTATTGCTTTACTTAAGTCATAACACAAAACCTTTTTGGTAGACATTATTATTACATTACTATTGTACGAAGTTAAATAAAGACATAGACTCAGAAACACTGAAAACTTGTTTAAGGTAGCACAGCTAGTGTGTAGTGGAGCCAAGGTATTTAAACCTAAGTCTGCCTGAATTCAGAGCCATGGGTTCCTAATTACATAACAAAGCATAATATATCTATTATCAAAAGATAATTTTTCTTCATAACCCTGAATTCATGACAAGAGTAAACAGTTTATAGTACTTAATAAGACAAAAGAGTTTAGACTGGAGTCTAGCTATGTGTAAGAAATTTCATTGGCAATTCCAGGTCTGCCTTCCTTCGCTCATTGAGTAGGAGATACAGAATGCATCTTCAGGACATGTTAACTAGAGAAACACATTTTTAAGAAAATGGTTCTTAAAGTTTTCTTTCCAGGCACAGTAGCTCATGCCTGTAATCCCAGCACTTTGGGAGGCTGAGGCGAGCAGACCAGCTGAGGTCAGGAGTTCAAGACTGAACAACATGATGAAACCCCATCTCTACTAAAAACACAAAATTTAGCCAAGCATGGTGGCACATGCCTGTAGTCCCAGCTATTCAGGAGGCTGAGGCAGAAGAATCACTTGAACCCAAGAGGCGGAGGTTGCAGT